>NC_062527.1:307500-452500 GCF_022655615.1 Tachysurus fulvidraco
TTTTAACAACAATAAGAATTCACTGAATTGTTATTCTACCTAATCTACTGTATATCATTGTAGCTCTGTAAGCTCTAATGCCTCTAATGCCTCTAATGCCTCTAATGCTCTGTGTAGCTTTGTAATGCTTTGGATGACAAACCAACTAAATGACGGACGCTCCAGACCCCATTTTGAATGAGCTTATGAATCGATCCACTGGAAAAGTGCCATGATTTGGTATTTCTACATACAGCAGTGCATCAGCTGTGGCATCTGTGTCATGAAGATGAACTGCCACTGCTTAGTGAGTCTTTTCATGGAAGGTTGTGAAATTACCAACTTCATTTGCCTCGCATTATATGTCATGTAAATGTTACAACATAAAACATACGAAGATTAATTCTTTAAAAAACAGCATGTGAGTGTTGAGTGTTTGAGTGTTGAGTGTTCTATCTCTATTCGTTCATTTGATGGACATTCGGTTAAACCTTCAAAAAGCTCTTTCAAATATGAGTATAAATGACACGTCAAGTTTTAGTCTTTCCCAAATTCTCTTGACATTGTTTAATATTTCCAAGAATTGTTTAATCCAACCCAGCCCTTGAGCCACAGAATGCGCAGCCTGTAGCCTGGAGACAAATGTAAAGCTTTGTCTGGAAATTGTGCCTCTCATCATCATCATTGTTTTGACTGCTTGTCTCATTTAAAGTCTAT
Source organism: Tachysurus fulvidraco (assembly GCF_022655615.1). NCBI lineage: Eukaryota > Metazoa > Chordata > Actinopteri > Siluriformes > Bagridae > Tachysurus > Tachysurus fulvidraco. Next base: position 308,197 of record NC_062527.1, read on the forward strand.
CATTCTGAGATTCGGTATCATCTGTTTAGTATTAGTGGTAAGGAGCACATAGCCATTCGAAGGCGCAGGACTGGTGACATCATACGTGGTACGGTGGTAGGGAGTGAGGCACACGCATGGTGGATGGGTAGAAGGAGGGTAGGCGGAGGGTAGGGGGAGGGCTGAAAGAGAGCTGTGAGGACCTACCTGAATATCCACAAGCCTTCACATACACACACACACACACACACACACACACACACACACACACACATGCACACACACACGTACACACACACACACACACACACACACACACACACACACACACACACACACACACAAAACAGGCGAAGGAGAAAGGAGCATTAAATTTTCAGTATTTAAAACAAATATGCTTTATTACAGGCCAGTTAAAAGTGGGATAAGAAATCTTTAAAATTTATTTTTCACTGTCTCTCTATCTTTTTTTTCTGTTGGTGTATTTGGACAAACAAACTCTAGAAGATAACTGCAGATTTTCATTATGGCTTGTTGGAACTCATTTCCACTACTGGGAAATAATAGATTTATTACAAATACTCCCTCATGAGAATGTTTAATAACTATGCTTTAATAACTCTCTGTTCTTGTGAATAACTGTAAAGCATAAATAATGTTGAATAAGCAGATAATAAAGGGAATATATGTACAGGTCCAAGGACAGATGAGACAATAGAACAGTAAAGAATTGCTCTCAGCTTGGCCAATGCATCTATTTACGTTGGCCGGGTCGGGCTAATAGTACTTGCAAAACTCGAGTAGGGTTAATGTGTGTGTGTATGTGTGTGTGTGTGTGTGTGTGTGTGTGTGTGTGTGTGTGTGTGTGTGTGTGTGTGTGTGTGTGTGTGTGTGTGTGTGTGAGAGAGTGTGTGTGTGTGTGTGTGTGTGTGTGTGTTGCCGCCCTCTAACCTCACACTAGCATCAGCAGTCTGAGAGGGTGGGATTGTAAAATAGCCAGAGGAAGAGGCTAGTGTGTGTGTCTGGGTTTGTGTGGTTGGGTGTGCATTTATCTTTGGTGTCTTATGCAATATGTGTGTGCCTGTCTGCTGTAAAATTGTTTTCTGTTGGTTTCCAAGAAACCTGTGTATAAGAACACTGGGGTGTGTGTGTGTGTGTGTGTGTGTGTGTGTGTGTGTGTGTGTGTGTGTGTGTGTGTGTGTGTGTGTGTGTGTGTGTGTGTGTGTGTGTGTGGGTTTGTACCCATGTATTTCTGCAAGAGAAACATTTCGAGGACGGCCCACACACGGACGGATCCCACAAATACTCAGGAATATATTCATCCTTCCCTTCTGCACTCAGACTCAAAAGTAGTGAGCGAATTAAATTACTCTCTTTCTAAGACTCCTGCATCTGAGAGACAGAGCTAGAACTAAAGTCTCAATAGATAACGAGTGCTTCCGATGCGTCCATTAAAAATGAATACAACAACAAAAAAAAAGATCGGCCGTTCCACTTTTCCTTGTACCCTGAATATGAAAGATGTGACATGACAAAGCAGAATTCTGTTAATACTCATAGGTTTATATGGAAGCAACCATCAACCCGTTACTGGCATTGTAGTACATGTTAATTATTCATGCTAATATCTATGTTAGCATAATTTTGTAGCTAATTACCTGAAAATCTTTAAAAAATGTGTTTAGAACTTTGAGTGACTACGTTGCAAGTCTAGATGTAGTTTAGCCTGAGATCACAGCATTGGGATTAGTGTTTGAGGAAAGCTCGAGTTAGCATTAGCCGAGTTCAATATTTAGTGTGACTAACCTTTGGCTTTGGCTTCAAATCAGCATCGATTATTACTTGATTACTTTTTGTAGGATCAGAATCAGGTGTAGGATTAACCAGTTATAAGAGCAGGTGCTAATGATCATCACTTTTACAGGTAGGGTGAAACACAGTCATACACTGAAACAGAAACAGCTGTGAGGGAGGCTTACATCTGGTAAGGAGCCAAACTCTGCTGAGACTGAGCACAGCAACAAGGCACAAGATCGTTCTACTGCATCAGCAAAGTCTCTCCCAGGCAAAGATTTTAACCTTGAGGACTGTAGGTTGGCCAAGGAAACTAAATGCGGCAGATAAAAGACACATCACGCTTACTTTCCTCCGACATCAGAACATATCCAGCAGTGCTAATCAGCAAAGAGCTGGCGGAATCCAGTGGGACACAGGTAAGGTACCGCAACCTTTCTGGAGAAATCTGGCCAGAAATGGTCTTCATAGAAGAATTGAAGCCACATCTCTGACGTTTAAACAGGGCTAAGCAGCACAACTATGCACAAAAACGTAGGAACTGGGGTGCAGGAAAATGGCCGCAGAAGCTCAATTGTTCGTAGAAGGGTTGGAGATTGGTACAATAATGAGTGTTTCCAGGCAACAGTGAAGTATAGTGAAGGTTCATTGCACGTTTGTGGATGCAGTGTCCTCACTGTGAGAAATACAAACAGATACTTATCATCATACAATACCATCAGGGAGGCAACAGAACTTATTTTACAGCAGGAAAACGACCCCGTACATGCGGCCAATGTTCAGCATAGAGAAGAACAAGCAGTCGTGAAAGTGATGGTTTGGCTTCCACAGAGCACTGAACATCATAATCATCCATAGAAGATCTGTGGTCAGTTCTGCAAAATGTTTGGAACAGCCTACCTGCTGAGATCTTTTAAAAACTGTGTTTCTTTTCTGTGCATTTACTTTCCTTTTTATTAACTGATGAATTAAACCATTACCACTTCTAAAATTTGAACGCATTCTTACTTTAAAGTATTTTTTATGCCTGCCTAAGACTTGATCAGTACTGTACATGGCAGCATAAGACACGTGTCTTACAGCTATTTTATTACAGTTATTACATGGTTATATGCAGTAGGTTTATATATGGTGCTGGCTGAGTCAGATTCAAACATGAACCGCTGCATAAAGCTTTATTAAAATGAGCAATTTGTGCTAGTTTTTAGCGATGGTGCACATAGACCCCGAGTAGCCCTGTAGTAATGCCCTGTTCTGAATACCACTGATAAAGCTTCAATGTGCTGCACAGCTGAGACCACAAAACTTGATACCCCAAAGCAAAATTCCCAGGACATTTGGAAAATATTTGCATTTTCAACATCTTGGTTAGGTCTCAAAGCGTTCACGATGTTGGCAGTTTAAAAAATAAGACACTCTAAAATATGTTTGACATGCGAGGCTGAACATCATGTCGGGAATCCGAGCTTCAGGCTTTATAACAGATTATATGGCACCAGAGACACATGAGATACAGACAAAGGCATAACTTACATTTAAAACAAATCTGATAAGCGGTACATTTACTGTACAAATTCATATCTCACTGTATCGTATGTTTATGCTTTCCATTTCCAGATCTATATGAATTAACAGGATAAACTTTTTTTTTTACAGGTACAGGACGTTTTAACCGAGTTGGGTTACTGTAACTTTACACAGAATTTTAAACGCAGATAAAGAAGCAATTGGGAAATCTCAGAAAGTGGAAATTCTAATGACATTCTAATGATGATGACAGACAGAATAAAGGAAGTTTCTTTTGGGTGAGTGGGGAATCAGGAACGTTCCTATCTTCAGGATATCACATCTTTAAAATCCCACATATCAAAAGGAAGGGATTCAAATGTCAAAGCTAAATTAAAGACATACTCTATATGATATATACATTAAATTATAATTAATTCTCTTCAAGTATTAAACATCAGGATGGAGCCAGCAGATGAGAAAGAGCTGAAGGCAGTAAAGCTGTAGGACAGTACAAAATTTTCCCTTTTAGTCTTAGCATGACCTTATTAATGTGCCCCTGACCGAAGGATTGGACTCACTTTCAATCCAAGAACATGGCATATATTGTAAACCCGCTCTTATATTGGGTAGCCTTTCTCACCTGCATGTCTTTCTGTGTATCTCAGGATACTTGGTGTCACTACAAATGGAAATCTGACTCAACTAATAGCACATACAGCGAGCATACCAATAACACACACATGCATCAGAGAGGAAGCAGCCACAATGCACTAATGGTTAGAGAACATTCAGTGATCCAGGAACCCTGTATACAAAACCCAAGAGAAATTGTGAAATGAGAGAAATATCTTTATCTGATTTTTCCAGGTGCCCACCTCTAACAACCGTGCATCACTCCTGGATTAATAAACTCCTAATCCAAACTTTACCAAAGCACTCTCTTACCCGTTCTCTTTCCTTTCCGTCTCTTCACTATGCACAGATGAACAAATTTACCTCACAGTCCAACGCGACCAACTTGACGGCATTGCCCACGTGTGCTTATGTTACGAACTCAGAGCAGGTCATTTAGGGTTAAGAGATTAAACTAATCTGACATGAGGTCTTAGGTAACACTAGAGACTTTGTAGTATGAAATCCATAAATAATAACTTATAAGGTGTTCTTGTTTTCGTATATTGTAGATCATAAGATATTCAACAGCAAGATACAAATGTGGAGAAAATTATGTTGTTCAAAGAGGCTTGTGGCATTTGGTAAATATTGTTCATTTGCATTGGCAGAGATCTAGGATGGGAGCACGGTCACCAGATTTTCTTACGGGACTTACAATAAGCTATAAGTCCAGTATAATCACAGGAAATCTTACAGGACTTACAATACAGACAGCCAGTGGATTTACAGGGTTATTTTCTTAAACTCTACAAATAGTAATGATTGAGCCATTTCTTTGTGAAAGGATAAAAAGAACCATATAAAGAACAAGTCCGGTGGGATTTAGTCTTCTGGCACTTCAAGCATTTTCTGGATTATTGTGGTCAGAGATAATAATGAACAAAAAGGAAATGCTTGGCTCTTTCTTGCCAATGTCTTCATTCTGTTGTTGATCTGACAAACGTACGAGGGGGAAAAATATCTGGTCATAGTTCAGTTTGTACAACGTGAACCATCATGCTCCTGTAACAGCTCCTTCTTGGCGTATCCAAATATTACTATGAACATTTTTTAAAAAGGGGAAAAAAAGGAATTTCAGGAGCTGATGGCTTTTACTTTCAACAAAGGGCCAAATTCATTAATGTGAAGGTTGGTTTTAATCTGTCACATTTATTGTTTCATTCATTCATTCATTCATTCATTCATTCATTCATTCATTCATTCATTCATTCATGCATTCATTCATCTACATTGAACCAGCTAATTTCGTTAACCTTGCACCCAAGGCCAACCTACCTGATCACTTTGCTCTATTTCTTTGGTTGGTTCCTCACAGATTACTGAATTTCCTCCCCTAACACATGTCCTATCTACTCCTACAAACCAGTAATTAATGTCCAGGAATGTTCTTTTAGTCCAACACCAAGTCGGGTCAATAGGGCTTGTGGAGGAATGCCATCCTGAGCATTCCAGTGATAATCATCCTTAAGGGTGAGATTCTGAGGAACTGACCTTTTTAACAATACTGCACAGGTCAATGGTTTGCTCTTTCTCATAAGCCTGATGGTGTGAAATAATCATTCCAAAAGTTAAGCCAGCTCTTTGTGGTCATGGCCCCTTACGATGATTTAAAAAGGTTCAGATTTAAATCACGAGGTCCATCTATTTACCCATCAATCATCTCTGGTGAGACATGAAATACTCTGACATCGCAATGCCCATTAGAATCTTCTCTGACTGATGGCGAGAGTTACTCATCTCCTTCCAGAAATCCGTTCAGATGCTTTCAGCTGTGCTTCTCAGACTGAGGTGTTCACACATTGCTAACCCCTTTCAACAAGGATGTGAAGGCTTTCTATCAGTTAACCTATTATAATAGCTAGAGTGAATAATGTGAAGAGAATAGGGAATATAGACCGACTGTCTACATACTCCAATGGTAGAGATAAATGAAAAAAATACAAAATTATACATTTAAAAATTTATATTCTGAACAAATATATAAATTTAAAAAATAATGATCGATGAATTATCGACAACTTGAGTTATATTAGGAACAAGTGTCACACAGAAACAAGCATGACATTAGCAAGTCATAATGGTGCGCAGTTATAGAAAAGAAACGACTGACAATCACACTTGCCTTTGTCATCCAGATGAGGATAGGTCTGGTTCCTTTAAAGGTTTCTTCTTCAAATCATCTCAGGGACTTTTTATGTCACCATTATATTTGGCTTGCTCATGAGGTATACATATAAATTCAAATAAACTCTCAATTTAACTTTTTTCCAGAATTCTTTTACTCCTGCATAGCTGCTTTGAGACAATACACATTTAAAAAAAAAGTAAATAGGCACGGGTTAAAGCATCAGATTAAACATGGCTCAGAAGAAGAAAGAGCTTTTATTGGACATACTGTATATACATCACAGCACAGTGAAACTCTTTCTTTGCATATCCCAACTCGGGGTCAAAGCACAGGTTCAGCCATGATACAGCACCCTTAGGGCAAGAAGAGTTCAGGACATTGCTTAAAAGCCCAACAGTGGCAGCTTGCCAATGCTGGGGCTTGAACCCAGACCTTCCCATCAACAACCCAGAGCCTTAACTACTTGAGCTACTGCTGCCCTTGTCTCAAACTTGGATTAAAAACAGTTTGTGTTTAGACAATGCAAATGTTAGCCGTATACAGTATACAGTATATTCCACAAAGTAAGAAGTAACCTGGAAGTGATAAGAACTCAAAGAAGGAAGACTGCTGATGCTGGGAAGATAAGTTATATCCTAAGATGTGATGACAGTAAGACAGATATTCCTTAGTAGTGACCCATGCAACATCTAACTGCTATGTGTACATGGGAGAAGTGCAGGCTAGTAACCCAGACCTTACTGGAATGGTCTATGAAGAAATGTGTCAGAGTTTTTTGGTTGTAGTTGGCCTAAGCTTGTTGATTCCATTGTTCCCTCTGTCAATTTGATTACAGATTATATATATATATATATTGCAAAATGCTTCCATAGATGAGATGTAAATTGTATACCCCAATAACCTGATGCAATATATCTGAGAATGCCACAGTGTCATTTTTACCACTTGCCATGTTGCCACCACATGACAGTTACCAATCAGGGATGTTGATGGCTGCCATGTGCTCCCTCTAGCACTCAGGAAACTATCCACATTTTTAAACTGTTACTCACTGTGCATCACGAATCATGAATCAGCCGAACACGATTCCTTACGTGAATCTCTCTGCTCTGGTCATCTCACATGAAGCTTTCATACTGAACCAGAAGCTATTGGAGATCTCATTTATCCTTTTTGACATCCATGTGATTTTTCTGTAGCCTGGTTAGGATTTGACATACATACTTATATGTTCGTGTCATATCACTAATATACACTACGACAAAACAGTTAAGAATATTATTAAAGCACCTGATTCACATAATATATATTTATACACCACAAAGCAGGAAGTTACCTAAAAAATGGTAAGTTAGGACTCTTTAAAAATTAAGTCACCAACTCAATATGGTCAAATGTGACCAGATCAAATCATTTTTTTAAACAAATATCATATTTGTTCATGGCACTTGTTGTGTTTGACTGTAAAACGTAGTCATTTGAGAAAAGTTTGAACATCTGCAAATAACTATTGCCTACTGGTGGGTGAAACACGACCGCGCTGACTGTATTTTCAGTGAACATCATGCATATCTATCTGTTGAATAATATACTTCAGTAAAATCCCATACATAGAGACGCACTCTCTAGAAGAAAGAAACAAATCTTGAACGTATTACTGCATTTACTTACTTTGGCTAGGCACTAGACCTGTATGGGAGGTCGTTGTGGCGTTTGTGGGCTTGTGTTTATTGTTTATGCAGTTTTTTTTCCTAATTAATGCTATGATGACGACCTCTGTCAAAGACATGACCAAAAGACATCTGAATCTCACGCAATGTACAGCTGAAGCCCAAGGCTGTGGCTTTGAGGGTTGTGAGTGCACTAAGCCACTGGCTTTGAGGAGGACAGATGTGAAAGAAAAACACATCCAAAACCAACAGATTCAAAAAAAACATGTCAATCACTTGAAGGTATTACCTGAACAATTAGATGCACACACACACACACACACACACACACACACACACACACACACACACACACACACACACACACACACACACACACACACACACGAGCACACCATTAACACACAATACAATGGCACTATATGATTAAGATGGCTTTCTTTCACCCAAAGTTTTTCCAAGTCACTTACACATTCTAGGTTTCCATAAATAAACAATTCTAACATTTTTAGATAATAAATTCCATCGGTTTGAGTTTGTTTATGAAGTGACAGAAGACAAAGCTTTATTTTTCAAAGGCTTTAAACACATTATTATTATTATTATTATTATTATTATTATTATTATTATTATTATTATTATTATTATTATTATTATTATTAATTTACATGTCATATATAACCACATACTGCACCCATATCTTGATCTCTAACATATTTCTCTTCTTTCCACCATATTGGGAAATGAGGAAATGTTTTAAAATTCTTCTGTAATTGCTCATTTACCACACATACAGTATAATCACTGGACCATTCAGGGTGAAAAATGGGTCTTCCCTGAATAGTATGTTTTATATTCTGATTCCTAATCTGTAAGATTTGTGACATCGTGTGATTAAATAAAATGAAAAGTTTTCTACTTTGATGAAAAACACAAATGTTCTACTGATCATTCTGCTGATTAGCTGCTGATGCTTTATTACACTAGTAAGATTTTCCTAAAGCAACTTAAGGACACCTGTCTTTTATAGCATAAATTCGTATCTTTTCGACTTTATCTTTACTAAAGATGAAAATTTGCTGTGGCACGCACTTCTGATTGTATACTAAAACTGCCAGTCTTAATGTCTCGCTCAGTAAAGTCATTATAGACCCCTGTGGTTTTCTCAGCCAAGCATGTTCAGTTTCTTGTGGAGATGTTGACTCATTCATATCGTCTCATTCTAGTGGAATGGCTTAGCCAGAAGACCCTAAAAAAAAACCTTCAGGGGAAGTCACAGTTAAAGTTCCATATTTATGCAACAGAATCAGAAAAAAGTGCTACTGTATATAGGACTAAAGGGACGGACACTATCAGGATCTATTAACCCTGGTATGGTTGATCTATACTGTAGAGCTGCCCTTTACTTCAAGCAAGCATGGCAATGCCCATGTTTAACTTCCTAGAGTTGTGGTTTGGGTGGTGCACAGCCATTCATCCAGATATAAATGTTTTTAACCAGGCCTCTAAATAGCACACAGCATACATCAGCACCTGGAGCTTAGCAGGACTTCTCCTCCAAGACACGTTGCAGATGGGATATAGTTATGTCCTGCATTCTGAATTCAGGTATGAATGTGTGTCTGCGTGTGTGTGTGTGTGTGTGTGTGTGTATTTGTGTGTGTGTGAGAACAAATTATCCCCACAACGACATCATTATATTTTAAAAATGCAGGTTTTATTTGAAAAACTAAAAGAATGATGACTCCAGTGAAGGAGAGGCTTTGGTGTCCCAGACAGGGTCAGGGCCTTGGGGTCAGAGCCACAGGAACAGGATGTGGGTATCCACCAGTCTGGAAGCTATTATAAAGGGCACGCCAGCATAGTGGTCTATACTAAACATTACAGTGACGGTGATATTGGGAGCTATTTTTCTTTTCTTTTCTTTTTAAACTATTGTTTCTAACTTCTACATGCATCCTTTAATTATGCTTCAACTCATCACACTACACAGCCATCTCTGTCCTGTACGGGTGAAGATGGTCTGATGAGAACAGCTTTAGTTCCACCGTTGTCTCCGTCATAAAGCCCACCACATTTACCCAATATAGAGTCTCCACACTGCTTTTACACCATTGCTGAACAGTAATGATTTTTCCTGTCACACAAGCAGAGAATGTGCGTAAGACTTGACCTTTATTCTGTTCCTTCAGTGTGTCACCAGCAGGGAAGACATAAAAACCCCAGCTGGACATGACTGTGTTTTAGATTCTGCAGAACGTCACACGGCTTATTTTTAAAGAAATCACCAAAACCGAGGCCTTATTATTATTATTGAATTATTATATTATGTTCTGATTATGGTCTTATTATGTATTATTTCACGGCACATTCTTACACATGCACTGCCTCTTTATTTGTGACTGTAATTATGACCATCGTACTTACACACAATACCACAATAAGTGCTCTTCACACACATTCAGTAGTATTTGTTCATACTGTTACTCTGTACAGAATCTTAACCTCAGTCTGTAAATAACTTGGAGAGTTGTGTGTGTGTGTGTGTGTGTGTGTGTGTGTGTGTGTGTGTGTGTGTGTGTGTGTGTGTGTGTGTGTGTGTGTGTGTGTGTGTCTGTGTGTTTGTGTGTGTTCATTTGTTTTATTTCTGGAATTTTGTAAGATTAAAGTCTGTTCTTGTGTTCATTCCTATTTCTCCGTGTTGCTCGTGTGTTGTGGCTGCTGTGACATCAGATTTCCCCTTATGGAGTAATAAAGTACTCCACTCTAATCTACTCCAATCTAATCTACTCGCCTCTAATCTAATCTAATCTAATCTAATCTACTCTACTCTTATCTACTCTACTCTAGTTAGTTAAGGTAGGTTTTCATCATTTCTGTGTATCTTCATTGAAATTGCTTTATTTATTCATTCATTCATTCATTCTGTTGGTCTCTTATGCCCCTTCTCCCCCGAGGCAGTTTGAGTGCAGGTTCGGAGCCTAATTTAGAACCAGTTCTTTCTGTTTCGACCGCCAAAGCACCGGCTCTGAACCAGGAAAAGTGGTTCTTAAGTAGCACCAAAACGTCGCTGGTCTAGACTTAAGAACTGCTTGCGTCAGGAGCTGTGGGCGGGGCTGTGGGCGGGGCTACTGTTAGCGCGTTTGATAATGTACCTTAAGTATGCTAATGTTTAATACACTTTTACTTCACCGCGATATGATACATTATCAGCACACATGATAGTAGGTAGCTACATGCTAAGGCTAACTTTTTTCTGTGTTAATGATAAAATAACGTTATGTACTTTCTCCATCACAACCACCGTTTATACAGATTACACGGAGCCGCACGTACACGTTTTATTCGCCGCGTTTGGGTGTTAATGTAGGTTCACAAAGACATGAGCATTAACAGTAAAGTAACATCCACCATTGTTGTTGTTGTGTTTGTGTTTGCCGCTGCTGCGCTAACGTCGCTGTGTAACGTGACACGTATACAGTGACGTCACACTCGTCGCTGTGATGCTCTCTAGCCGATGGAAAGGCAAACCGGTTCTTAGAAGGTTCACCAGTGGAACCAACTTTGAACCAGCACCAGCGCTCGCTCTGAACCAGCACCCGGTTCTTTTTGGTGGAAAAGAGGCAATAGTGTCCTAGAAATGTCTGTTTTTCTCCCAACACTAAATATTTCAAACAAACATTTTAACTTGCATAATCAGGCATCACTATGTAACACAATGACACAAGTGTTTGCACAGAAACCAAAAAGACCCCCCCCCTCCCTCCCCCGAGTGTGTACGCTGCCAGTAATACAAGTGACTGGCATTCTTTTGACTGGAACTCTTCTCATCCCAGACCTGGCCACTTATTTTACCCACTCTGAGAGGGGCTCTTCATTCAGATGTGTGGGATAATAGCTTACTGATACAGCCCTCCTACACCACTTCTTACTGAGCCCGATTCAGCAGTCTAATTACGTTCCCTTTGAGGAAAATGCAGGAAGAAGAAGAATCTTTTTATTGACCTCTAGAGTTCTTTTTTTATCTAAACTGTGACATGCTTATGAAAAAAACAAACAAACAAAAAAAAAAAGGAGACGGATTTGAAGTTTAGACCACCGTTTCTCCTGATTTACACTGGAGCTGATGTATTTAGCACCTTATGAGGAGGAGGTTTAATCCCCCGGTGGTATTTCTAAGGGAAGCCTCTTCAGTCAGGAGCTTCAGTCATGTGGGGGAGCCGCGGTGCTGAGGGATTAGACCCTCATGTGGGAATTAAAAGCCATTTAACAATTCAGTAATCAGCATGTTTCCCTCTGAAAGAACCTCTAGTTTCCCATATTTAGAAAAACCTAGAGTATTACTCCCTTTTTTACATGAACACAAAACCCTTTCAGAAGACCTGGGTAAAGGAAATGGATTAATCCTGTGTGTTTTATATGCCCCACTTTGTAAAGATTAAAAAGAAACGGATAAAAGAAAAGGAGAAGGAACGAGGACATCACGCTGTTAGACCTTTCTGCATTCTGATTTGTCACCAGATAGCACAGTTTAAACCCAACTATTCTGCAAGTGTTACTTAAAGAAGAAACTGATGTATTATTTTATATTACCAGGGTTTATCTTTTAATTAATGAGCAATATTGTAAGTTAAAATATTTATATCAGATGATTGGATGTACTATAGTGAAAATTAAAGAAAACAAAACATCATTCGCTATTAAACAAACTACTGACCTAAGAATGAATGAATGAATGAATGAATGAATGAATGAATGAATGAATGAATGAAAAAATGAACCCACATGAACGGCCATATTTAACCGTGCCATCATCCTGTATGCCAACATCACACACATCAACTGGAATAAATGATAAATCCATTTAATTTCAGATTATAAATTAGATCATTATTGTTTTTCTCCACAAATTTGAAGCGAATGTTGTGAAACAGATCTAAATGTCCTCGCTGAACTAACAAACGCTACGAGGCCGCGGTCAGACCTTTGATGATTTCACCGCTTGCTCAGACGAACATTTCAAAACAAATTTTATTGATTAGCATTTAATAGAAATAAAACATGCAGCAGACTAATAATAAAGTGCGAACATTTATGAATGTTAGGTTCACGGGCAGGTTCAGTAAATATACATTTGTTCCCAATGTCTCATCTTGAGCATCAGGATTCATTTAATACATCTGTGAATAATCAGGGTTCAAAGACAGCAAAGTCTCCTTTGTAAATGTCTCCGTCCCAACTTGATTTCTGTTTTTATTTGTTCTTTTTATCTCTTTTTAGACTAAACAGTAAAGTGATCTTTACGGGTGTTCACGTTCACCTCAAACTCTTACACTTAAGCAGTAAAAGGTACATGGTAGGAAATAAAGGATGATTTGCAGGATAAATTCCTTAAACCTACTTTATGTCTTTGATAGAAAAATATTTGGATTTAGTTTGAAGTCCTGGATAAAAAGCATCCTTTATGTACATTATCTGTACATACACTGTTTATTATCTTGGTTACTGTTACATAACTCACACATTTGCACAATATATATATAAAATTATACATTTTTTAGACATACTGTACTAGACAACTGGCACATAATCCTGTTTTGCACGTTATACTTATGCACATACGACCTGCCATAACTTTATGCCTTGTTGTACATATACTGTCAGATTTATGTGCACTTGTTCCTAGGCATTTTTTTTTATTATTATTTCTGGTTGATGATAAACGCCATTTTGTTGCTATGAACCTGTACTGCAATGACAATGTTTTATCTATCTATCTATTCAATATATACATTTTCGAGTAGAACTTTTAGCTAACATCACACCCGGCTGTTGACGACCTACTGAGGTGTAACTGTTCATTCTGCACGATGATAAATAGCAACCTACAGAATAAATCAGTTACATACTATTAGTTTATCACCAAAATATAAATCCTTTAGACGCAGTTACACAGGACTACAGTGAGTGTAAGGGTTTTTCTTGACTACCGATGCATCTTTAAGTCTACCAGATGCAAACAGTCTGCTAACTCCAAGTAGCTAAAGCTACAATACCTACTTGTTTCTAATGTATATTTTTTTTGTTTTTTTGTGTTCTCATTTGTGTATTTTGTTCTGCAGCCTGTCAGAAAAGCTTGACTCACCTACTTTTACACAGTATGACCCAGCATGAAATGCAAAAATCCTGAAACATTCACCAACACCTCCCACTAGTGACTAGCCTGCTATCATGAGCCCTCTAGCACAACACCTTCTCAGCTCCACAACTAGCATAGGTCTTCTGACAGTGATCAATTCAATAGCTTCAACAAATTAGAGTACAAAGAAATGCCTTACCTGTTAGCTAGGTGGGGGGTGGGGGGGATTGAAGCACCATTAGTCCAAACTAATATTGGATTTTTACTCTATCTTTTTTGTTCACACTCTCAAGCTCCTTCTCTTTCCTTATTGGCTTACAGTTTGGGTTTCTTGCGATTTGTCTTTCCTTAAATACTAATTTCTGAGCAACGCAGGCTTTAAATCATCTGCCGTAAAGCATGAGGTAATGACTAGTAAATGCTATTGGCAGCACAAGTGATCATACGGTATGTGAGAGATATGCACCACTTTATTTCACACTTCGGTGTATCACTAAAGATGTTTTGCTTTTACGAATATCAATTCATCTTTTATCAATCACCTCCTCCTCTGCATTCCAGGCTTCCTCCCACTACATTTTGCAATAATCCTCGCTTCGACCTTCATCTAAATCATGCCTATGTGCACGGCTGAGAACCTGTACGTGTTCCTCGTGTCTCCCTGAAGTTATTCTCAGTTCGGTAAAGCATAGTGTTGTTATATGTAAAGTGCAAAGAAGAAAATTTTATATATATATAAATGTAGTCTATGTAGCTAGTGTGTAAAAATCTTCAATCAATGAAGTTTATGTTTTAGTGCATTTTGACGAAACCCCCCCCCCCCCATGTGAAATAATAAATAGCTTTCTGTTTTAAAAAAGAAAGCCTGTTTTTCTAATTACATTTTGGCGAAAGGTGAAGCGCCTGCTGAACTCCATGTCCTCCACCCAGCAAAACCAAAATAAAAACAAAACAGACGTTCGCAGCCGTGGTCTTGCATACCGGCAAAGCCACGACAAAGGCTTTCCATGCCTTCATGCATGACAGAATCCAATAACCCCACAAAAAGCATAAGTGGGGTGGGGTGGGTCAGGGGTTTGGAATGAATGAATGAAGTCACACAAATCACAGCAAAGCAGTGCTGTTTCCTGCTGAGCCTTCTTCATCTTCTCATCTCGCTCAAGCTTCACAGAGGTCAAAGTTCATGGCCACAGGAACTACAAAGTTCTGTTCTCCGAGAGTTGTATACATTAAGGGAAGTGGGGTCGAAGTTGAATTCAAGTGTAGAACAACTTTTGTAGATATAATTCAAACAGACAAACAAAAAAAAGACCTTCTTGATGTTGCAGATAGAGTTTCCCAAATCGAGCTCCAAAACAACTTTATCGTAACCAATAAACTGCCTAAAAACCTATCAAATGTTTATCAGAATTCCAAATAAAGTCATAAACAAACAAACAAACAAACAAACAAACAAACAAACAAACGGATTATTAATTTATCTACATAATGAAGTCATTTTGGCTTTGCATTGTAAAGACAGCACACAACACAGGACACAGAAAACCCTTATGCCAATACAAACACGTCAGGTCCAAGTTTATATCTCATATTAGTTACCAGAAGAAACATAAAAAATGCATCATCTCATATCGAGTTGGATGATTTTGAAAACAACACTTAAAATACAGAAATGAATTATATTCCGTTTATAACCTTCGAGCCAAAAAGCACAGCATTGCTAAGACGTTTGGCCATGAAGTAAACACAGCATCAATAACTAGCAAAGTAGCTTTTAGACAATGTACATAGATCAGATGTAGAAGGGTGGTGCAGTGATAAAGACAATGTTAAATGCCATCAGGTGCATTTAAGTTCATTTGATCTTTTTTTTTTTTACTCGCTAGAGTTAAAGGAAGCCATTTGTCTGAGCAATAGGCACTACATACATCCACACACGAATAAACCATGCCACTAAAGTGTACACAGTCTGTCCAAAACCTTTTAAATATTATCATTTGTCACCATTCTGCTCCAGAATGGCCAGGCCTTGGGGATTTATCCGATCAGGTAGACAGGATGAATTTGTGAGCTCATCTCGCTGAAGAAATAGGTTTCAGAATGGGACGATCGATCACCGGGACTTGCCTGGGTGCACTCTCGTCTTCTCCAAGTTCTCAAGGCATTTAAGATTTCCATTCTTCAGAGAGATCAAATAAAGTTTCTGACACAAATAAGTGAATCTAGATTAAAATAATCCACAAAACCACTCTCTCAGAATATTATTAATACGCTCACTGGTAAATTAACAATGTACCTTTCTTAGCTGTGAGGCAAATAAATCCTCTTCATATCCTTAGTGTACAACAAAGTGTCACCTAGTAATGTGCTTTCAGTCCGGAGAAAGGTCTCGCTGACGACTTTCACGCTGAACAGAACGTGGGTTAGAAAAGATTCATGTGAACTTTATCTTACTAATTAATTATTATCCATTTAGTGGTCTTTGGGATTAACCTGAAGACATACTGTGCCTTAAGTATTAAGCAGGTATAAAAATATTAAACCAGTGTGTGTGTTATTTTCAGGGTGAATGAATAATTAATAAGATTACATTTATCTATTGAATTAATCTAGAACCAAGTGTTACTGAAACATACATATACTTTCTCTTCTTTCCTGAACTGTGCAGAAAATGATAAGACAAGAGATCCTTCCAGCCGACTCAACGGAATTGTATTTAAATTTTGAACCCATAATTTTTGACTTGTGATCAATAAATAGACATATTCATCACTAAAACAACAGAAATTTAAGCCAAGAGGCTTATGGTATTCTGCAGCATCTAGTTTCAGGGCTTTTCTTCTTCATCCCATTTCCCTCTCTGTTCCAGCTGGCTGCTTCTTGTCCATTCGTCAGAGGATCCACATTGCTTTCTGCATCATGCTGCTCTAATTAACAGAAGCTGGACGGAGATGAGGCGAATAACAACCGAAGCTAGTGGGTTCATGATTATATGGACCAAACATAATTTCTAGAAACCACTTGGTTTGGAATTGTGATTCTCGTTTAGTAACACTCCAAAGTACAGGAAAGTTTAAAGCCTGCTCCAATTAGACCAAAACTGTGTTAATTAAATCTGCACCAGCAACTCTCTGGAATATGATAGCAATAAGCTAAGTGACCTAGCAACATGTTAGCAACCTCTTTGGGTACCCTGGTACCGTGTGTCCACCTAGACACACGGTAGCAACTACCTCAGATAACATAACAGTGTTATCTCATAGCAACCGCATAGCAACAACCTGGGATAATAGCAACCAACATAGCAATCTGATAGCAACATAGCAACCATCTGGAATACCATAATAACCACCTAGCAACACACTGGTAATATGAATAATATTACTATATAATATATAACCCATTGTAATATTATTGCAACTGATTAGCAACACCCTGGCAACCAAGCACCATCGCCAATGCATGGGATAGCATAAGAATGACCTTGGAATTCCCAAGCAACCAGTCGGCACGTCAACCACCATAACTCACAACGTTTTAACATTTTAATGATTAGTCATTTTAACATTATAATCTTTTAATCTTTAAACATTTAACCTTTAATATTTTAACATTTTTAAAGTCGATAGCGGTGACATTGTCACTAGCAGAGATTTTGTTCTAGCATATTGTGGAACATCAGCAGAACAAACTCCTACAGATGAATCCCTTCTAGCCTTAGGCTCAGTCAATCAGTGTAGATTCTGAGGCGGATTTTAATTGCAAACTACTACGTACGATAAAGGAACTGATGAAATCACATAATGTAGTGTAGAATATAAGTGTAACATATCACGAGTGGGGTTTTTTTTGAGGACATTTGGACCGATAATTGCACTTTAAATATACTGTAGTCTGTCGGTCTAACTGAGTACGGAATGCAGAAAGTGGAAGCTGATACTCTTATAAAACGATGGCTGCCAGAACAGGTGTGCTTAAGGCTTTTATTGCTTTCACCCAAGCACAATACACACCCTGCGCTAGATGAGTTAGATATTAGCTCGGGTCAACAGAACATTTCAAAGGTAAGTGAGGAGAGGGTGGATTAAAGTAAAACTGTGTGTGCTCTAGTGTGTACAGTAAGTAGACACCCACTATTGATCTCACTTCAAAACCAGGCCGTAACCTGTGATGTGTCCTAGATATGAACTTAATTCACTAGTCCGCTGATGTTTTTTGAAGGTCTCTTAATTGTGCCTTTTGATTATTAGTGATAAAGTGAGGATGATTGGACATTATATACTTTTTCGTTGCAGTAGGTTGATTTTTTTATTTTCTTTAGTTTATGAAGTGAATGTACATTTATGTCAATATATATTCAGTATAAAGTCCAGCATGTATGTGGCAGTCTACAACACATTATATTATAATAGTCTACACAATTTACAATATTAGGCTACCTTAAAAAAGTTTCACAGTTTTCAATCGTTCTTAAAGAAAGAGCAAAGGCCATCCGTGTATTACTTGCTCTACTGTACCAACACACACACACACACACACACACACACACACACACACACACACACACACATTATGGAAATCCCACAGATTACAGACCACTTTTCACATAATTACTACTCCACAAACCACAGCATAATCATGCAATTTCCTCTGTGACGCATTATCCAACAAAATCTATATCAAGTCAGTCGGTCTTTACGCAGCTAATTTGAGAAATTGAAACCGTGTTAGATGATTAGTGAGATGAAATGATGTCGGTGCATTTGTCCACTTCATTACCATGTTACTAACCCTAACCCTAACCCAGGAAAATAGAAAATAAAAGGAAACCAAACCCAAGTGTATTAAGGCTAGGTCAGGTGCACAAATATAATAAGTGAGCCATAAAAAAATTTCTGCAAGGTAAAACAAATGAATGGTGTTTTTTTTAATCACCAGCCTGGAACAAAATCACTGTATTTCACAAAGTACTTTAAGGCACAAGTGTTTAAGGCTCTGGGTTGTTGATTGGAGGAGCGAGGTTCAAGCACAGCCAAGATGCCACTGTTGGGCCCTTGAGGAAGGCCCTTAACCCTCCCTGCTCCAGGGGTGCTGTATCATAGCTGCCCCTGCGCTCTGACCCCAACCTCCTCAGGTGGGATATGCGAAGAAAAGAATTCCGCTGTAATTTATATGTGGCGATAATAAAGGCTTCCGTGCTGTGCAGCTGCATCCAAGCCTTACATCACCTAGTACCATGCTATGTGTCAGATGCAGTGGTATAAATCACACCTCCACTGGAGTCTACAGCAGTGGAGACGTGTTCGCTGGATTGGAGAATCAGGCTTCACTGTCTGGCAATCCGATGGGCGAGTCTGGGTTTGGTGGTTGCCAGGAGAACGGTACTTGCATAAATGCATTGGTCCAAGTGTAAAGTTTGGTGGAGAGGGGATTATGGTGTAGAGTTGTTTTTCAGGGTTTGGCCCATTAGTTTCAGTGAAAGGAACTCTTAATGCTTCAGCATACCAAGACATGTTGGACAATTTCATGGATGGCCCATCCCTGTTCTAACATGACTGCGCACCAGTGCACAAAGCAACGTCCATAAAGACATGGATGAGTGGGTTTGGTGTGGAGGAACTTGACAGGCCTGCACGGAATCCTGACCTCAACCCGATAGAACACCTTCGGGATGAGATGCGAGTCAGGCCTTCTCATCAAACATCAGGTCCTGACCTCACAAATGTGCTTCTGGAGGAATGGTAAAGAAATTCCCATAAACACACCTCGTGGAATGCCATGCCAGAAGAGTTTAATCTGTTATAGCTGCAAAATGGTGGGCCAACTCCATATTAAACCCTACGGATTAGGAATGGAATGTTATTAAAGTTCATGTGCATGTAAAGGCAAATGTCCCAAAACATTTGGCCATATAGTGTATGTACAAGGAGTTGTACAAGATTCAGACAAATAGGGACAAAATAGAGCAGTGAACTACCATGCATGCATGATAATGGACAATGAACAGAAATAGAAAATGGAAATAAAATCCATAAATGTGAAAATGGAATGTGCAAACGTGGCGTTCTAGGTTACGGTGCAAAATATTAAATATCCTTAATAAGCATGAGTTGATGGTTGGTTGATTGTAATGTAGTGAGACTCATGTTAAAGGCATTGTTCATTCTGAAAGCAAATTGCTAAAAGGTATTTTAAGTGCTTACAGTATGTTGTCTGTCTGTGGCTTTTTTTAAAGTATTTAAGAATGAGGAACTTAAACATCTTCCTCAGAATAGATCCGAGATCTGATAAGACAACAGGTCTGTAGACATTGGGATCAGTGAGTTTGACATTTTTGGGAACTGAGATGATTTTATTTGACTGAGGATGTGGATGTTTTTTAGAAATATCCTGGGCAGCTAAGATTGCAATCCACATTTGCTGAATTGGACCAAGATGGTGGCTCCGTTCCCTCTCCTCATTCACCAATTTCTCCAGTACTGTACTGATCCCTGTAAAACAGAAGGTTCTTCAGGTGTCATGTGTAAATTAGGTGTGTAGATCATATGATAGTGAGTCTCTGTTGTTTAGGAGAGATTCTCTGTTAGAAGTAGTATAATATAGCTTTGGCACACCAAATAACCTAAATACTAATCACAAAAGGGAATCTGTTGTGGTGAACAAAGAGCTGAGCCACAAGGCGAAGCTCTCTATTTACCGGTCGATTTACGTTCCTACCCACACCTATGCTCATGACCGAAAGGACGAGATCCCGGATACAGGCGGCCGAAATGAGTTTCCTCCGCAGGGTGGCTGGGCGCTCCCTTAGAGATAGGGTGAGGAGCTCGGTCACTCGGGAGGAGCTCAGAGTAGAGCTGCTGCTCCTCCACATCGAGAGGAGTCAGCCGAGGTGGCTCGGGCATCTGTTTCGGATGCCTCCTTGACGCCTCCCTGGGGAGGTGTTCCGGGCATGTCCAACCGGGAGGAGGCCCCGGGGAAGACCTAGGACACGCTGGAGGGACTATGTCTCTCGGCTGGCCTGGGAACGCCTCGGTATACCCCCGGAAGAGCTGGAGGAAGTGTCTGGGGAGAGGGAAGTCTGGGCATCCCTGCTTAGACTGCTGCCCCCGCGACCCGGCCCCGGATAAGCAGTAGAAGATGGATGGATGGATGGATGGATGTCGGATAGCACAGCCATAACACAATAGTTTTTTTAGCACCATCAACCTATTGCTTCATTAATCTCAATTCAGTCCTCTTAAGCTAGCTCATAAATGCACCTTCAGTTTTCCAAGCCTTCATGAATAAAATTCTTTGAGTTTGTGAACCAATTTGCTGTTTCAGTATATCAGTGATATATTACTACTTTCTTCATTAAAAATATTTTGTGCATTTGGCTCAAAGTTCTCAAAAAAGTTTGGAAAAGAACGTCTAAATTTGTGAATTTCACCAGACATCTCCCAAGAGTTAAGGTACTAGAATTGAAGGGAATAAAAATGGACCAGACCAAGGTAGATGTTGTGACTGCCTGACCTCAACTGTCTACCATGTTCTTCAGATTTCCCAGGTTCAATCTCCCACATATTTGCATCCCTTCTGAAAGAATAAAACATCTTGGCCCTATAACGATCCACCGAAGCCACCCAAACACACATTCTTCATCAGGCAGGTCCATTACTTCCATCCATAGATCGGAGCATTTTTCTTACAATGTCTAGGTAACCTGGACAAACTGTAGCCCTTTGACTTAAGCATTGTACAGAGAAATTACTGTACAGTATGTCCTATGAAACCAAGGTCTCTTAAGCATAAAGGCTGGTCTGCAAGAATGGTGGAAGTAGCTGAAAAGAGCTGAGCATCCTTTTACGCTCACTGAAAACTCGTCTCACCCTGTCTGTCCAGTCAGTTCAATCCATGACAAGGAAGGTAGTCCCTTTTTTCTATAACTACCTACAGAAGCTACCAGAAACCTCATAATATTAGAAACTGGATCCTCTTGTCATATGGGGAAGGATGGTGGATTATAAAGAATATTAGGACTATGTACAAAGTATATCTACAACAATATTACAACAATTTATCTACAACAGTACTTTAACATACACTTTACAGAGCAATAAGAATGAGAACTGTAGAGAAGTCTAGGAGTTTGAGGGGTTAATTGACAGAATTGCCGATTTACATTTTTACCCCAGACAGGGTAGCAGTTGCCACAGACAGCTGGTTGACCTGATACAGGAATCTGTTATTAAGACTGTACTGGTCAAATTATTCCACTCATCTAATGTCTCATTGCTGTCCGTACACATGCGAAAGAGCTTACATCTTCCGATTTTCCGGGAGGTGGTTGCTGGTGTGCTGCGGTTCAGTGTGGTGAGCAGACTTATGAGTTGCTTGTGGTGCAGAAGTAAGATCATGCATCAAGGAAAGGAGGAATCTTGTGCATGTAGTGTCACTATATCACACTAACCACTTAGCCACAAGTAGACTTATCAGTAGAGAATGTGTCACAATGCAAACGAGAAAGAGAGATAGAAACAGAGAGAGAGAAAGGGGAAAGAGTTGAAACAAAGGGGAGAGACAGAGAGAGAGAGAGTTTGTCTAGCCATGAGTCACTCTTTCTGTTTACCTACTGACAGCTCTAGTGGTCTGCATATTCTTGTCACCATGGCGACTGTCTTACCACCAGGACAACCTTGCTCTGTATGGGATGTCGCACACAATTCCGCTATACAAATAGCCAAAACGTTTAGTTATTACGTTACTCCTAATACACCATCATCTGAACAACTAATGTTTCTCTAAATTTTCATATTTAATTTTCTGCACTGGAGACAAAATCAGTGCTCAATAGTAACAGGATCAGCTGTAAGCGTTAAGACATCAAACCCATTAGCATTCTGGTTATTACAGCCATTCACTAGCTAGACTTTCAATTTAATTTAATTCAGATTATTTGTACGGAGCTTTTAACAATTGACATTGTCTTAAAGCAGCTTTACAGAAGTATAGAAAGAGAATAAAATTTGTTTAAAATGAAGTTAGCATTTCTCTCTAACATCTATACCTAATGATAAAGCCTGAGGTAACGGTGGTGAGGAAAAGCTCTCTGAGATGATATGAGGAAGAAACCTTGAGAGGAACCAGACTCAGAAGTGAACCTCATCCTCATTTAGGTGACACTCGACAGGAAGTAATGTAAATGTAATTAATGTCCTTTCTATAACAGTTTATGAACCAGTGGAATCAACTAAGAGCTCCTACATCAACTCACATACACGAAAAGAAGAATTGTTATGCACACACACACACACACACACACACACACACACACACACACACAGTAGGGATGTAACCAAGCATGAATACATTATGCAGGTTCAACAGATAAAGTGATGAATACAAATACCGATATAAACAATATCTGAGTATTTGTTTCGTGTTTTGTTTTCAAGAAAGCTTGCCAGATTTAAAGATTACTGGAATCCTGATAGTATCACAACCGCGAGGAGGAAGACAGACATATACGCAGGATAGCTTCAAATAAACAGGGTTTAATAAATAATAAACACAAAACAGGAACAAAGGTACATGGCGAGGCAGGTACATGGCGAGGCAGATGGGGGAGCAAGGCACACGGCGAGGCGGATGGGGGAGCAAGGCACACAGCGAGTCAGATGGGGAGCAAGGTGCACGGCGAGGCAGATGGGGGAGCAAGGCACACGGCGAGGCAGATGGGGGAGCAAGGCACACTTCGGCGCAGCCAGAGAGGGCCGAGTGACATTCACAGCCGAGAAGAAGGGCCGAGCGACGTCCACAGCCGAGTAGAAGGGCCTGCAATACCCCCCGCAGAACAGAAGTGAGGTGACGTCCTCCTCAGGGAACCGGAAGTGGAGCGGCGCCCCTCACTGCATAAAAAGCATAGCGATGTCACAGAAAAAAGAAAAATGTCCAGGGGAAAACAGGAAGACTGGAAGAACTAAAAATATTGCTCCTAATAAGCCGGTCCAGGCTGGAAGCTATCCTGCTGGGTCCGAGTTTGCATGGAATCATTCTGTCACAACCGGGAGGAGGAAGACAGACCCATACGCAGGATAGCTTCAAATAAACAGGGTTTAATAAATAATGAACACAAAACAGGAACAAAGACTAAAACTACACAGGACAAAGGACGAGGGTACACTGACGAGGGTACGCAGCCGATGGCAGCGCGGCAAGGTGTGCACACACGGGGAGGAGTAAACAAAGGCGGGGCAGAGTAAACAAAGGCGGGGCAGACACGTGACACGGAACATAAACAGTAGCACGTGGCCAAAAGTAGACAGAAGTGTGATATTCACTTTCATGTTGAGCTTTAAAGAAAGCTCATGAGACAATGGCCAGGTTCCAACAAAATTCCCACCCTAACTACAATTCAAATACCAAACAACGACTTGAAATGTTCGGGCAGAGTAAAAAAGATGATTTTTTTTTTTTGAAGGAAACAAATTGTGGTGTGCATTTCTAATTTACAGGACCGGATATATGCAAAATAGACAAGTGTATCTGAGGCAATCATGCTTGTAGATCTTAAAAAAAGATTTATTTCATTAGATGCATTTCCATTACCATGTTACTATTATTAGATGCACTATTTGGTTTTAGCCTGTGCGGCGGAGGGGAATATGCCACCGCCTTGTGGGGGAGATAACAAACCTTTGACTAAGGAAGACTGAGTGGGCAACAGGGTCCTAGTCCTCCCACCCAATGCTTTAGGTCTCAGTATAACGAGTGGTTATATGTTGGTGTCTATCGTGTTGTCATGCGAGACTACAGATAAGGTGAGGTGGGCTTCAGGATCTCTCTTATTCACGGTGGTAGCCTGAAGTGTGTGTAAGTGTGGAGAATACTCAGGAAAACCCACCCAGATCTAACAGGATAGATGAGACGGCCCCACTCCTTAGTATAAAGGACTCAGGTTAACTTACACACGTTCAATTTAACTAAACAAAAATATTTATCTAAATACAAACCGTAATCTTATGAAACGGCTCAGAATTAAACCGATATATAAAGAAAATAAAACCAATGTGACTGTTTCAGTTAAACATTAAACAACCATGTTCTTTTGCCACACTGAAAATTTCACATTCACAATTAGTTTGAATCAAATCAGTTCACCTCAAACTTTAAAGAGTTCATTTAAAAAATCTAGGGAAAATTATACTCCGTCCATTCACGAGTCAAAATGTCCGTAGACTGGCAACAAAAATAGAGGAGTCTGTTTGTGGGAAACTCACATGTCAGATTCTCGAACAACAGTTTCTTTAAAGCACAGTTCTGTGTTGATTCTTGTTGAAAAGAAAAGGTAACTTGCTTATCGACCTTCAAGGAAAAATTAACAAATTATTGTACATCACCACTCTTGGGTCCTGGACGGAGGGACAAACTCACGGAGGGAATCTTCTGTGAATCAGTGTGTGCCTGATCTGTGGGGGCTCTAGATCCATGTCCTGATGTATAAGACCGTAGGGGTGACTGAAAAGTGCAATGTCTAAGTTGATCTCTGTGTACCACTTTACATGGACCCCCTTTCTCTGGGCAAATTGTATAAACTGGAGTGTGTGCGTGATTCTGTTTCACCACAATGTAAGGCAAGGGTTCCCAGTGAAAGATTTCGTAACAGAACACGGTCACCAGGTCTCACATGTGCACCATGGGATCTGCGATCATAGGCTCATTTCCTTCGTCTTGAAGCTTCTCGTGCTGCAGAGTTAGCTACTTCAACAGCGGTCTTCAATCGGTCATGATGGTTTTTCACCCAGTCATCAAGATTGTCGACTTCACTGACCTCCACATCTCTGCCTGTTAAGGATATCCATTGGCATTTGGGCATCCCTACCAAACATTAAGTAGAATAGTGAATAGCCAGTTGAAGTGTGGACTCAGCTTTTGTATGCCATAACCAACTCAGGCAGATACTGTTTCCAGTTCCTCTTCTTGTCTGGGGGTAACATTCTCAGCATGTCATGCATGATTCTATTAAATCTTTCGCACTGGGAGTTACCCTGTGGGTGATACGGAGTTGTGCAACTCTTTCCGATCCCATAGACTTTACACAGCTCCTTGATGACATTAGATTCAAAACATCGACCTTGGTCGGAATGTAGTCGTGCCGGACAGCCATAATGAACAAACCAATGTTGCACAAGGGCTGTTGCAGTTGTGTGGGCGGTCTGATTTCTGGTTGGCACTGCCACAGTGAAACGGGTGAACATGTCAGTTAAGACGAGAACATTCTCATATCCTCCCACAGATGCCTCCAAGACTGTGTAATCCATAGCAAGGACTTCCAGCGGTGCAGAGACATTAGTGCACGTCATTGGAGCTCTTATTTTAGGAAAGACGTCCTTTGCGAGAGCACGTCTCTTGCGTTCCTGAATCCAACGTTGAACATCTTTACTCATTGTCGGCCAGTAATAGCCCCGCCTCATGCGCTCCAGTGTGCTTCTTTCTCCGAAATGACCACCATGATCATGCTGACTCTCGTACACCTCGTAACGCAAAGGTTCTGGAACCACTAGTTGACAAATTTCTTCCAGGATCAAGGTACGGAACATCACTCCTCTTTTAAGCTTGAGTCGTATGAATTGTGTAGCAAGCTTCTTTAACTCAGCATTCATGTTATGCTGCTCAACTGGGCTCGGATTCTTGTTTTCAAGAACAACACGGTAGATGGGAGCTATTTGAGGGTCGGCCTTTTGTTGCTCTTCTAGATCGCTCTAGCTATATCCAGGGACTTTCCTTGTCACAGACACCTGGACCGATGCTTGTACCCTCTGCTGATTTTGAGCGGCTGGCCATAAGCATGTGCGCACCTCATCCGAGTTCATCTTAATGAAATCTTTATCAGAGTCCTCCTTAAAACCGCAGATATATCGGTTCATCTTCTTCATGTCTCCAGTAGTCATGAATAGATCTTTAAGTTCACGCAACACATTCATTCATGGAGAATACTCAAGAAAACCCACCCAGATCTAACAGGATAGATGAGACGGCCCCACTCCTTAGTATAAAGGACTCAGGTTAACTTACACACGTTCAATTTAACTAAACAAAAATATTTATCTAAATAAAAACCGTAATCTTATGAAACGGCTCAGAATTAAACCGATATATAAAGAAAATAAAACCAATGTGACTGTTTCAGTTAAACATTAAACAACCATGTTCTTTTGCCACACTGAAAATTTCACATTCACAATTAGTTTGAATCAAATCAGTTCACCTCAAACTTTAAAGAGTTCGTTTCAAAAATCTAGGGAAAATTATACTCCGTCCATTCACGAGTCAAAATGTCCGTAGACTGGCAACAAAAATAGATGAGTCTGTTTGTGGGAAACTCACATGTCAGATTCTCGAACAACAGTTTCTTTAAAGCACAGTTCTGTGTTGATTCTTGTTGAAAAGAAAAGGTAACTTGCTTATCGACCTTCAAGGAAAAATTAACAAATTATTGTACATCACCACTCTTGGGTCCTGGACGGAGCGCTGAAAGCTGTCTGGGTAAACAGGGTACTGTTCCCTAGGGTATTGTTCCCTTTACTCTTTGATCCCCAACGATTGCCCTCGTGACCCTGTAAGACACAACACGACCCGACGAGGCCACAATCGCGTCCAACGGTGATCAATTAGAGGAAACAACGAACACACGATGCCACCCAACGAATCAGCCAATAGTATCCACAACAGAATCCACTATGCTTTGAGTTCCTTTAAGCTAACAAAAATCTGGATGTAAATCACAAAAAGAACCCAAAAACACGGGGTATTAAACTTCTGCACTGAATAACTCGAGAAGGCCTGTTGTCGAGCCTCATTCACGAGCACAACGGAAAACTTGCTACGTTGCTAATGACAACAGGCTCATTAAGACGAACGGAGACGTAAAAGCACGTCAGGTAGCTTTGATGCATGTCATCAGTCTAAACGTAACTTCCCATGCTGATTAAGTTCAAAACAAACTGCACGTCCTTCATAATCTCACCTCAGCTCTTCTCCCGCTTTCCTTCTTCTACATACAGTTTTTCGCGCACACGTCGGAGCAAAACAAAATGGCGGCGCCCATATCAAAATAAAAGTCCCCTCATAATTGAATCTGTATATCTACATATCTACACCTGATTCCCTGTCCACTTTGTGAAGGTCAACAACTCAACATACTAGACATAGATACATTACAAATATACACCACTCTACCTACTGTATCTGAGATCTTTATCTGTCAAATCTGTCTCTGCCCATTATTGAGCAATGGCTTTCTGTTCAGGCTGTATTTTGATATCAACATGGTTTTGGCTGGCTGTCAAATACACATTCCTTTAGTTTGAGGGAAACATGGGTCACATATTTGTGTCTAACGTAGTCTAAATTATGCCATCTACAGGCTGTCAACAACCTGTAATTTGATTGTCAGCAGTCAGAATATAAACCAAACTATATGTTCAGAATAGTTGATGTTGTTGATGTTTGTCTGATAATGTACGGTATACACACTCTATAGACTACATGTTATAGGGAAGTAGCATGCCAGCTGACCAGAGACAGAAGGAGGTAGCTAGTGCAACAAGCACATCAGCTAGTCAGGACAAACATCAGGAAACAATCACACCTTTTGACCAGGAGACATATCCTCGCCGGGATGCACTAATTTCCAGGGATTTCAGAACAGCGTAACAGATATTGTGTCATCGGGTGGGCGTGGCCTATTTGACAATCTAACCCTAACCATAACTGTAGTTTTTGGTTGTTTATTTGTTTTCTAAAATAAATCTACCTGTTTTGTCCTTCGTAGTATGCTGTTTTTTTTTTAAATGGGCGTTTTTTCAAGACCTCCGGAAACACGCCCACTTTACGTCGTGGTAACGAAACCCCTGGAATTTAGTGAATGCCTGACACTGGCAAGGATAGGAGGCCAGTTTCTGTATCCATCAGTTTCAAAACACAAAGCCAAAAATGGACCAGTTCCCTCTTACCTCAAAGCTCTTATCACACCTCGCAATGTACCTTGCTCCCTCAGATCTACCAACACTGCTCGACTGGTCCCACCATCTCTCAGGGTAAGATGGAGGTATACATCAAGACTCTTTTCTGTGAATGAACTTCCCCTAGATGTTCCAACAACTTAATCACTGACTATCTTCAAAGGACAGGTGAAGACCTTCCTCTTCCTAAAATACTGAACAAAGTTTTAGGTTGAGGGTATACAGTACTAAGCCTGTGACCTAGTGAACCAGTGTTAATGTATTTATTGACAGAGACTTAAACGCACTGCGGTGTGTCGCTCGGGATAAGGACATCTGTCAGATGCCATAAATGTAAATAGGCATTTTTGGTTCCGTCTTTAACGGTCCTCTCCCCAATACCTTTTGCACTCATGCAGTCCCATGTCATCGCACTCCCATCTCTGTGCTTTATTGTTTGGACCATGCATTCACTGTTGTGAGTAGCAAATACAAGTGCTGCCACTGCCGGGCCCTTGAGCAAGACCTTTAGCCCTCATCTGCTCAGTTGTATAATTTGTATGCGCTTTGAGATGTTCTTTTAAAGGCACTATAGAAAATAAAGGTTATTATTATTATTATAATATGTTGCACTGGATAAGCGCATCTGTAGTTGAAGATGATATAGCTATAGGTAGAGGTGGATGTAAGTTTTGGTGAATTTGTTCTCTCTGGTATTCAAGTTATTACATGGACAATATTCTCTGCAGGAGGAACTTTTAATGCAATGGGAAATATTTTTTGCAAATATTATAGCCATTCTGTTTTACCACATTGATTCCTCTGCTACTGTTTTCTCTGCATCAGAAAATATAAAGTAGAATAAAATGAAACTGTTAAAAGTGTCAATTTAATTAGAATTAAATTAAAAAAATTCAGTAAGCACTAGAAGACTTGCAAAGGACAAAATATAGATTATGTAGAAAAATCTATACGCATATATACACTTTTTTGACATCTGTGTTACCCTTGTACACAAAATAAAAGAATAAAGACTCATCAAGAAACAGCAAGGCTTAACAGGAAACACCAAGGCTTAACCGTTAAGCTGTTGCTGAGCTGGTCATTGTGCCAACACGTTCTTTGATGGAGAACCCTGCAGCCACTGCAGCTAATAAAAGGATCAACAAAGAAGATTCAAAATGAAGATTAAGGATTCATTGTCACTGAATAAAGTATGAAGAAAAAACATCGCTATAGTAAATTATTTGGAATTGATCAGCTGTGGCATTGTCTTGCACTGGTTAAAGGATTATAGTTTTGGTTTGGAGCTGTTAGGAAGCATGGCTGCTTTCCAGCTTGCACTTTATTATGTGTGCTTTGTCCCCTTGAAGACTTTGTGGGAGTCATGAATAGCTCACTCTTTCCCATTAAAATAATAGCCTCATCAAACACACTTATGCCAGAGCTGCCTGTTCGGTGCCAGGCCGTGGTATTCATGTCCTAAAAGCCCATGGAATGCCAGTTTAGAGCAGGAATTTTAATTGCTTCATTAAAATTATCCAGTCATTGAGAGTTCGAGTGCTGCGAAAGAGGAACGACATCGGTAGTAATCATTTGGTTTGTCGATGAGGCTAAGTGGTGCAGCTTCACGAAATAAAATCTGATCAGGTTGGCTTAGAAGAAGGAGAAACTTCCTCTCAAGCCTATCAGGTTGCACAGGTCTTGAAGAGATAGTTGGATTCGCTCAGTAATATCACGTGAAACTAATCAAAGACTGATATCACATAGCCATAATAAGCTCTGTCGTGTTAGACAATTTTATGGACCTTTTCAACCTCTACAGAAGAGAAGGAGGAGACGAGGGAAAAATAACTAGACACATGCAATCATTCTTTCCCATGTAAAAGAAGATTGTAGGAAATAAATGTTTTCCACCGGGAAGGTTCAGAGAACCAGGTAAGATATTGTGGAAGGTAAACCGTCCTTCGTTTGACACGTTTAGGGTTTTTAGCCGCGAGGCTCTGGTAATTGGCCTCTGACTCTTGGGATTGAAAGAATAAATTCCTAGAATTTATGTCATGTTGCAAAAAGAAAAGAAATAAATTGTAAAGTTTCAACACATGGTTTTATTCAAATAAAATGAGACATGACTTCTAAAATTGCTCACAGTGGGCCTCGTATTTCAGGCTGCATATGATTTATATGTAAATAGTTTTTAGGAACATTTAGGAGAAATTTGGTATTCGTGAAAATCCTATAAGCTCGAAAAAACATTTCTATCCAGCTCATGCTTCTGAGTGTCTGTAAAGAGGAGTAAAAAAACAAACTAATAAAAAACTCAATTGACCTGCATTTTTATATATGGATTTTCAGGGTATATTATTATTATTATTATTATTATTATTATTATTATTATTATTATTATTATTATTATTATTATTATTATGTAGTAGTAGTAGTAGTAGTAGTAGTATTTGAATTGTACACTAAACAGATCAATCCAGATTTGATTTAACTCCAGATTTCGATCTTTAAGCAATTGTACACTATAATATAATATACACTATTATTCGCATGAATGTGACTGAAACACTTTCACGTCTACCTTTGAAAGCATGTTTGTTGTTCACTCGTCATTTGTGTGTCAGCTCTGTGTGTTTTCCATTTTATGGTGTTTTCTGGGCCTTACTAAATTCAAACTAGCAGTGTATTGCACATGCATGATTTCGAAGTTGCCCAAAGATACTGTAAACAATGTGATATTTCGAATGCCAAAACCTTTAGTGTTCATCTTTCCTTCTTCTGTGAATTTGTTCTACTTGAAACTGAACTGAAAGTTAATTAGGATGTGTTGGAAAGTAAAGGCTTGCAACCAAATCATTTATATTTTCATAAGAGTCATTTATTATAATAAAAGTATAAAATTGATCGTGTTCATTCTTGCATTCAGACCAGTACACCTTAACAGGCAAGTCTTGGGACAATTGCAGCCTTAGTTTAGTTTAATTTCGCATCCATAATTTATTGCATTGAGTTTCCATCTATATGTCCAACCTTCCCCTAATTAAAACAGCCAGTGAAGGCGAAATATTAAACAGATCCGATGATTAGGGTCACTATATTCATGATCATAGCTTAAGCTCTGGTTTTACACTGTATCATTTAAGTACGCTCAAGACCATCAGATCTTACAATTGGCAAACAGTGCAATTGTAAAAGGGGCCTGTATTACAATGAAAACAATGAAAGTGTTTTCACTGGTGTGTGTGTGTGTGTGTGTGTGTGTGTGTGTGTGTGTGTGTGTGTGTGTGTGTGTGTGTGTGTGTGTGTGTGTGTGTGTTACAATGAATTTTCAATCTGTACATCTTAAAAAAAAACATTGTTTTCCGTCACACACAGTATATAAATTGTAATGTCTAGATTGGGCTGAGTGAGCAATATCTTAAAGTCTTCTAACAATATACTTTTGTTTTTAAAAAAAATTACACCATTTTAATTGTTGTACATTAATATAAAACACTATTTACAATCTTCTCTTTTTTAATCGAATATCTATAAAAACCCACAAAAATTAAATTAGAGCACAGCGAACTGCTTCCCCATTTCTCACCCATGTGGAGAATCGTGAGCTTTGAAGATTAAGACAAAACAATAAATCCGTCAGAATCCATAGCATGCAGCTATAGTTGGTTGTATCAGTGATGCTGATGAGACTGAATACAGGTTTACAATGGATAATTTTGTCATATGGTGTAAGCAGAACCACCTACTCAATGCTCAACATGACAAAAAACAAAGGAGCTGGTGGTTGGCCTTTGGACTAAGGCATCTATGACCCCTGTTTCCATCCATGGGGTCTCAGTAGACATGGTGGAGGATTACAAATACCTGGGAGTTCACATTAATAATAAACTGGACTGGACTAAGAACTACAAGAAGGGACAGAACTATCAGAACTTTCTACTTTAGGAGGAGGTTGAGGTCCTTCAACATCTGCAGCACGATGCTGAAGATGTTCTGGGGTAGCCAGTGTTATATTTTTTGCTGTTGCATGCTGGGGCAGCATACTGAAGGTAGCTGATGCCAACAGACTGACCAAACTCATCCATAAGGCCTCTGACTGTAGTGACAGAAAGAAGGATGTTGTCTAAGCTACTGGCCATCTCAGACTGTTATGTTGTTTAGCAACCAAAGCTTACTGTTAATCGACTACATTATGTGGCAGACGAGCTGTTTATTGTAAATATTATTATAATAATCATACTTATTAAAAACTGTATTTTATCATATTGGTTTTATTGCCATTAAAAGCAGTAAGCCACGAGAGGGTGTGGCTAAAGTACCCCTTTTCCACCAGAAAGACCCGGGTGCTGGTTCAGAGCGAGTTCTGGTGCAGGTTCAAAGAACCGGTTTGCCTTTCCATCAGTTAGAGATCATCACAGCGCCGAGTGTGACGTCACTGTATACGTGTCACGTGTCCCAGCGACGTTAGCGCAGCAGCGACAAACACAAACACAACAACAACAATGGTGGATGTTACTTTACTGTTAATACTCATGGCTTTGTGAACCTACATTAACACCCAAACGCGGCGAATCCGACGTGTACGTGCGGCTCCGTGTAATCTGTATAAACGGAGGTTGTGATGGAGAAAGTACTTAACGTTATTTTATCATTAACACAGAAAAAAGTTAGCCTTAGCATGTAGCTACCTACTATCATGTGTGCTGATAAATATCATGATATCGGGCCGGGTTTAGGTGACGTCTGGAGCTGAGCGGCTGCGAGCGGCAGTGGTGTTGTAGCTTTGGTGTGGAGAGAAGGTGTGTATCGCTCTTCTCTCTGTTCACCGGTACTTTGTCATGTTTAACAGTGCTTGGTGTACGTGTATATTGTGTTTGCTCAAATTTAACCCACAAATTTGCACGAAACAGACGTCGTTAGAAAGTTAGAAACTCTGCCGGTGTTCTGGATTAAAGTCATGGCGGAATACCCTGAGATTGTCACCACAGCACTTACATCCCTATCGCCATTTCCGACATGCTATCTGTGTGAAGCGGGGATTTCTGCAGTGATGGCAACCGAAACAAAACAACGGAATAAACTGGACATAAAACTCGTCTCGTTGTAAAAAAAACAGGCTCAGGGTTCTCATTGATTTAGAGTTGTAGTGAGTTAAAAAGGCATGTTTAAATACAATTAAATTTTTATTTAATTGTATAGCCGCCACCCCCCACCCCCAGCGGGCCGCGGTAAAATGATCAAACATTGACCGGTCCGCGGTGAAAAAAAGGTTGGGGACCACAGGTATAAAGTACTAGAAAGCAATACTTGAGTAAAAGTATAAGTATCGTACTAGAAAAAGACTTCGGTAGAAGTGAAAGTCACCTTTTAGAATATTACTCAAGTAAAAGTCT
Source organism: Tachysurus fulvidraco (assembly GCF_022655615.1). NCBI lineage: Eukaryota > Metazoa > Chordata > Actinopteri > Siluriformes > Bagridae > Tachysurus > Tachysurus fulvidraco. Next base: position 342,471 of record NC_062527.1, read on the forward strand.
TAAAGTATCTGATATTTAATGTACTTAAGTATTTGAAGTAAAAGTAAAAAGTACAATTTTGGTGATTTTCGGTAGGTATAAGAGGCGCTTCATACAGAAGGAAGAATCTTTCGTTCCAATGTACAGAAACATTTCTTGTAAATACGGCCACGTGTGTATAACGTTATCTTCATCACCCTGTTCACCGTTATCGTCTGGGTGGTCGTCTACAACAAGGGTGGTCCTCTCAGACAGGGGTGACCAACCCGCGGCTCCCGACCCGCATGCGTCTCTTTGCCCGGTTTCATGCGGCTCTTACGTTCATATTGAAGTTTGAATTTTGTCCTTTAATTGTGCGTGTTCGCTTCGCTTGAGTTAAATTTGGTATTTTCATCAAACGTGCATGTGAGTGGGATGAAAATACCTCAAAGTTTCCCAGTAGGAGCAAGAGCATTTGAGTAAACAATTTGTGTCAAGTTTGTTCTCAAAATTGCAGGAAAAAGGTGATGATTGTGTGCCCATGTGTATGATGTGGCTCCTTGCGGTAAGACGGTAAATAATGTGGCTCTTGGTCTCTGACCGGTTCGACACCCCTGGTCTACGGTAACAGGAGGTCCTCCAGTAGGTGCTTTCATGGCGGTTTCAGTTGTGCTTCCTCCTCCTTTGGCAACATTCCGCTGAAAAAGAGCGTGCGGAGCGTAATACAATCTAGGAGCAGTGATACACCAAACCTCCCTTATTACAGTCACACACATTTCTTCTGATTTTATTTTGTAGTAACGAGTAACGAAGATGTTTAGTGGGAATATAACGGAGTAAAAGTGAACATTTTATCTCGGAAATGTAGTGGAGTAAAAGTGAAAGTTGTCCTAAATTTAAATAGCGAAGTAAAGTACAGATACGTGACATTTCTACTGAAGTACAGTAACGACGTGTTTATACTCCGTTACATTACAACACTGGAAAAGGGGCATAAGATTCCTGCATTTACATGTACAGTAGGTGTTTACACACAGCTCGAACCAGAACATTCCAATGGCCACTAATGCTCCAATGGCCTCTGGATCAGTTATAAATTATGGTATTGTGTGTCTTGGATGATAAAGAAAGCCCGTAAACTTTCTGAATGTCTACAGAATTAATTCATGTGGAAAATGTATCTGGATTTGTACTAAAGGTGAAAGAATAAACCACAATCGGGATAAACAGCATTTGACTTGTAGGGAATATTGAAAATAAAGTACATATATAGGTTGTAAGTAACAGAAGACCTCACCAAGCTAAGGAGTTTGGGGACTTTGAGGAGGGACCCATCAGTGGCAGCATGAAGGTGTTTCGGGGTTGAACCCTGACCTTCCGTAAAGCAACACAGAGTCTTAACCTCTTTTGCCACCAGAAAAAAATAAAAATAAACAACAAGAAGTGTAACCTACAGTTTAAATGATATTGTGTCCCACTGAAACGTTTCCCCCATTAGGTGTTCTTGAGGTGATGGACTTACGACCCTGCTGATGTGCGTAACTGGACCAACTGTGCTTGGTGTCTGCTAATAAAAAACAGAAAAGTGAAAATGTAGACACAAAATGGTGGAAAAAGTGGTGGGCTAGATGGCCAAACAGACCAGAGCAGGATTGTCATGGGTTTTGGCTCTTATGTTACAATACTAATTTGTTTTGTCTGTAGTAGTGCCTGGTTGTTTGTATGAGGTAAATGCTCCAAACCATGAAGTTTTCAAATTCCTGAAACCCAAAAGTATGCTTTCATGGTGTACCTCAAGATGAAGTATTCCTTGACTTTATGTCTAAAGGTCATCACATTTAAAAAAAAAAAACTTTCAGGTCTTGTTATCATCTTGACAACAAACATAGGGAGACCTCACCAACTATCCTCCAATGAGTTCCATTGTTACCCTAAGTTCATTTGGATGGGTTCTATATGGTTAATGTATAAACATTAATTTATAAGATGTGTTGAAGCCAGAAAAAGTAAACCGCCTGTATTATGTTCAGATGACCTGTTTAGATTTGACCATAAGCTGATTTTAGTGTTCCAAAAAAGGTTATTATTTAGGATGTGAAATATAATAATTTCAGTTCTAATGGATGATTACCACATTCCCAAATAAATGAATAGCAGTTTGTCTGTCAGTATAGATGTCATTAGAGCGTATTAAGGGAAACCATCCATTCTTGTCAACTGTCAGAATGTATGATTAATGCTTCAACAATTTTCTCAACTTACACACTTGATCAAAATTCCTGGCACAAGAAATAGTGCGAAAGTCTGTTTACATGGCCATAATAATAGAAGAGAATGGGTATATTATATCTCATACATAATATATGTGGTACTGTCTTGGTTTGGTTTTATTGGACAAATGTCTGCTGGTCTGTTTTTCTATCTAGACAATGCACCACCAAAATGTTGAGGCACTACAGTTACTAAACTGTGTGCTGGGAACATAAAGTATTGCCCTAAACGTTTGTTCTAAGGCTTTTGGGAATCTAACAGAAAAACAAGCAAGGAGGCAAAGCGGTGTAGTGGGTAACGTTTCTGTTTACTGTCTGTATAAAGTTTTAAATGTTTACCTTGTGTTCGCTTGGGTTTCCTACAGGGTCTCCAGTTTCTATGCATAAATGTAGAATGCTGCAGTAAATTGCCCCAGGTCCTAATAAGTGTCTGCATAGCAGCCTTTGGGTTCCCAGTTTTGGCTTTGAACCCAAATTAAACCTGACCATAATCAAGTATTTACTGAAGATGAATAAATGAATGAGTGTAAAACATTGTTTGTCAGAATGGAGATAGCGTTTGTTTTCTTTGACCGAATGCCACTATTGAGCCGAACACTTCTAGCACTTTTTGGATGGATTACAATAAAGAGCGTTATGTGCTCAATATAGCATTGCCAAGTGAGAGACATTGGTACTGCTGAAACCCTGTCAAGGTGGAGATAGATAGGAGAGATAGGATTTACTTCTTTATCTGAGAACTGAAAACAAAAGCTAAGCCAGAGCAGACAGGATATTTTAGTTAGTATGATAGTTTAGTTGGCTATTCATCTTCAAAATACAGTAGTTGGAGCTGTCAGAATGTTTGAAGTGATGAAAGATCACAGACTTTTGGGACAGAAGGAAAGCTGGGGGATTCCAGAAACGGTGTCTTACTCAATACCTCTGACCAGAAAGACTGCATATGCACACATACAGTAAAAGAAAAAAGATTAAGTGGTTCAGTAAATATGACAAAATTGAGTCTGTGATTGTTTTTTTTTTTACACAAAAAAAAGTAAACTATTAAAATTAAATGAATGCATAAGTTTATTTATTTATTTATTTATTTATTTATTTGTTTATCTATTTATTTATTTATACTAAACTAATTAATGTAACTGTGGAGCTAAAACCCAAAGTGTGTGTGTGTGTGTGTATATGTATATATATATATATATATATATAGATATATATATATATATATATATATATATATATATATATATATATATTATTTGCTTACTTGCTTTGTGTGACAGTTCAGTATTTTGCAAGGAAAAAGCTAAAATAATGTTTACTTGAACTAATTACAGACTAATTTGTGTTGCATTTTAACTCCATTTGCAGGGCGATTTGAATATTATGGAGGGATTATTTTCAATATTTCTTTCTTGGCATCTGCTTTAAGGCCGACGGCTTTATAGGGCATTATAAAATGTTTTAATAGATCAAGTTTTGACAGTTTTCTTTCTGCACCCTCTGTTCATTTATTTCAGTCTGGTGTAAAGTTTGTTTGAGTGCAAACAAGTTGAAGTTGCCAGCTCATTCTTTATGAAAGCTGATGTAAATCCATATACCCACTGGAGTTTTATTTCCCGGCTGAAACTATTAAATGTTAGTGGCTGTTAAATACCCATGATTTACCAAAAGTCCAGACATTTTTGGGGTCCTTGTAAACTTTACTTAAAATATGCATAGTTACATTTATTAAGAACTTTTTGTATGTAAATTTACATTTTACGTAATTGTTTTGAACTATACGGTAAAGTTTATATCCGGTGACCAGATACGGATACAAATGCGATTTTGATGGGCATAATCCTGTCTTTAAATTACATTCAAATCGTAGTTCAGCTGATGTTCAGCTTTCCTCTTGCAGACACTAATGTTTCTGCAAACATCTCAGTATGTCTGCTCATAGATGGCAGCTCATCCCCTGAAACTGAATCCTGGTCAGTTGCTGCTGACTGAACTGTAGTTTATCCCGTGTGATGCATCCACATCTCAAGATCATTTGAACTCTAGGTTAGTTCTGCAGTTACACAGATCTGAACACGGTGCTCTGAAGAAAAAGAGAGAATTTATTTGCAGTATAGTTAAAGTTCCAAGAAAAAGACATGTTAGTAGATAAGATAACTATTATAAATTAGCCCCAGGATGTTAACAACTGCATTCCTGTATTATGCTCCAGATCCACTGCAACCCTGTTTACTGAAGATGAAATCAATGAACAGAAGGTTGTGTGTTTGAATCCCAGGTCCACACAGCTGATCATACACACTTGTTCCCAATCACTTGAACTCACGGCCACAACACAAAAGGACTTTCATCTCTGTGAAGTAAATGTTCAGTTTGGTTTAGTTCTTGAGATTATACAACTTTTGGATTGTGGAGAATTTCCTGGAATTCTGACATTGCCTTGTCATTTGATTTCCGCATTTTATCTGGCCCGTGCCCATCACCTTATCTTTTTTTATCTGCTATTGCTTTTGTCATTTTAATTTCAAACTGTTTTAAATGCATTTGCATCCTCGCATCCAATTCAAAAGTTTAGCAAGCTCTAGACTCCCGGCGGTTCAGTGGTAGGATCCCACACTCTCATTGCCATGGCCTGGGATTGATTCCTGGTCAGGGAGCTAATCCAGCCACTGAAGGGTTAAATCTCATTACTGGACCCAAGCCCAGATAACAATGGGTGGGTTGTGTCAGGAAAGGCATCTGGCATAAAACTTGTGCCAAATATAATATGTGGACCATGTGATCCGCTGTAGTGACCCCCAATCAGGAGCAGCCGAAAAAAGAACCAACATAAAAGTTTATCACACATAATTTGGTAAATAAATTTTATTTAATAATTAATAAATAATAAAATTTGCATTTAGAAATATCCGTGAACTCTAAAATGTGTCATTTTTTAATCATTATTTACTTTTGAATTAACACCCTGAAATCCCTTTCCGTTTCTTTTCCGTTCTGCTAACAGAATGCAATGCCAATGTACTGGTAAAAAAAAAAAGGGTTAATAACCCAGTAACTATGAAATATGAACTACTCATTAAATGATTAAAAATGTTTTGTTCCCTCCATAGTTACTATAAAAAATACAATACATTTGCACAAGTGTGTCCTAGTTTAACGTAATTCTGGACGTCAACTTAAACTGATTGTTCTTAAGACAGTTTGAGTGAGGGAGCAATGAACGAGTGCGAGTAATTATAAATGGGGGGTGCAGGGGTGTACTTCTCTTTGGTCTTAGGTCAATGGATGCTTTGGGGCGGACGGTTTCATGTTATATCTAAAAAAAAGGATGTCACTATAATAATCCAGGCCTTTTTTTGTGTCTTGATCCACCCTTTCCAGACATCATCTGACAAATATTACTGCTTGTTGGACCTGACAAAAGACCTAAATGTCTGGCAGCATGAATTTGAATGTTGTTTTCATAGGCTGTAGATCACAGGACTTTCATCAGATACAGAAGAATATTGTTGAAAAGGCTTAATAACTAAACTGCATCTATCTTGGTCTATCTAAGTTGATGGTCAGTACTTACATAATCACTTAAACGTGCTATGAGACTTCTCTTAGGATGTCATCGACTTGTGCAGTCTGTGAGACTAAATCAGCCTACACTCGGTTGTGGGGCAGTCGGTCTGAGTCTCCTACTGAAACAAGAAGAGACTAGAGACATTTAGGCATACATGATTTTCCAGCCACAGAACAAATGGCTGGATACAAAATAAAAAAGTCCTGGAAATCGAGAAATAATAAAAACTTTTAGGTGACTTGGCTACATGGATAAACTGACTAAAAAACAGACATTGTGATTAAGTGAAATTGCAAGGATTTCTTGTAGACCTGAGGCATTCTGGTAGACCTGATTTGATGATGCAACAGTAAAAGTGGTTCTGTAAGACATTGATGGCTAAAGACTAAATCAATATTCTCATGCAAAATGGTGCTAATTCTGAAATAGATGTTTGATATCAGTAGCCATACAGTATATATAGCAAAAAAAAAGGCAGATTAACACTGCTATTAGTTCCTGGGCAACAATTTAAAAGCCAGAAAATTTGACTGCTTCTTCCCGTGATATAGCTTATTAAAAAATACTCAGCACATCATTCAAAAACAGTAGCTTTTATTTGTCACATATATATTACAACACCATTTTATTATCGGCTGTTTACAATGCAGTTATTCTCTCATATTCCAGCAACTTGTGGTCAGAGTGAAGGGTCAAGAGCGGACAGTGATAAGAGCCAAACAGGACAGCTTGGCAGTGTTGGGGCTTGAACCATCAACCCTTTCATCATTAACCATAACATTAAATTATTTTTTTCCACATCTTACCTAAAATAGTATTATTCCCACAATAATTGTACCTGTTGATGAAACGTCTCTTCATGCACTACTTCTACTGGTGAAAGAACAAATGAACACCATTTAGAGATGTCACCCTGTAGACTTGCATCATAAACCACACAGAAGACTAAACAAATAAAATAGAGAGTAAAGAAAAAAAATAGTGAGTAATATATTTTGCTTGCAGTCATGTGAACTCAGTTTCAGACCTTCCAAGAAGGGCATAATTAATATGTATTAATAATTAATAATTCATATATACAAGTACTGTGATATTTTAGGAATATAACTACAATGGAGATTTACTACTGCTTTCTTTAGAATAGTTGCAACTATTGTGGAAATATTATGATGTCTATTAATGTAAAATGACATCAGCTGAAGCATTGAGGTGGTTTTACAAAATCCGGATCAGTATAGAATTTATCTCGTGGGCTCTAAAGTATATAGAATATGATTGGGCCCTTAAATGTAGTCTTCCAGGTACAACCTTCATAGTACTAAAACTAAACAAAGTTTTAGACAAAGTTTAAAACAAAGTTTCCCGAATAATTGGGCTAACTAATCAAAAACAGGTAAAAAAAAAAAAAAAATACAAAACAGGTTCAAACTATGACAAGAAAATGACTAAACTGGGGGTTGTAGGGGGTGAGAGGACCAAACAAACACATACATAACACATGACACTTGTCGCCATGGGAACTGGGGCATGAGGGTAAATCAATGACAGCACTATAGGAAATCTATAAGGTATTATGAAAAATGTATGGTTTGGTTTGTATGTTTTTTTATACTATATTTGGGGAAAGATTTACAGTAACTTTGATGGTCAATAGCTGTTAAACAGATTCATGTGGTTCTCCATACTATGCAACGTGATAGTAGCAATGAAACATAACTATTGTTGACGATCCTTGATACTGTTACCAAAGCTAAATCTTGCTTAATTTCTCTAGTTCTTATTGTTAATTATCTCGCTACTTGAAAATATTTGATCTAAATATATTAAAGCTATAAAAATGTGGATGATATAAATAGAAGGATGCTGGTAATCCCACAGTCCCACAGGAAGCAAATGAATTCAACCCTACTGCAGAGTTCACTTCTCAGGCTAAAAGCAAATACCCGAGCACACCCAACTTACTGACTAACAAAGTGCTCACATGGCCCACAGCTTTCTGGTCCTAAGGAGGTGCACATGGCTTTGAATGAATGCTTCCTTCAGCTCTTCCAGATGGTATTTTATCACTCTCCTGAGAGAAGGAAGATTGGTGGGAAACCCCTTAGCCGAAGCAAGGGAGCCTAAGAACTGCTAAATTCACCGTAAACCTTTACATTTTAGCCACTGGAAGTGACTGGAACGAACCGGCTGTCAAAGCACCGCATCATCAGGAGCTCACTGCTAATATCCCTATTGTCTTCCAGGATGATCAAGCCAGCTTTAATTTTCTTATCAGCTTGTCTATCCATCTTTATATCATGCTATGGAACCCATGAATAATCAAAGTCACGAATCACGTACTGAAATCTAACTTATAAAACACACCAAAGGCATCAGAAAGAGAAATTGTGCTATTACTGGTGGGATTTCTGTCACTATCTGAGGCACTACAGCTGACTCATGAACGATCACCTTTTACCTCTTTTTCCTCAAATCAAATTCTAGGGCAACTTCCTCTACATTTAAGTGATAGATGTCATGTCACAGCTCTGGTTGGAAATTTCATACACAACATCCTTGCTCTTCATGTCCAAACGCTGGATCGAAGCCCCACTGGGGACCCGCCCATGACCCTTCATGTCAGCACCGTGTATCAAGAATATATCTCACTCCTCATCACAATAACTGTGAGGTTTCCCTGAAAGGAGACCCAAAAATTTGCTAGAACAGAGACCGACTCATTTGGATCTGAAGTGCACATACAATCTGATCTGGTTCTGGAAGCACACTAATGGAGCATTTTGCACCACCTCAGGACATTTACACTTCCAGCATTTGGCACACACCCTTACCCAGAGCGACGTACAAAAGTGCTTAAGTTTCTATCATTGGATGCACGAACCACAGTTAATGCATCCAATGATATCCCATATTTATTAATTTGTTAAAAAGCAATGTTTCGACCCTGCTGGGTCTTCTTCAGGCAAATGGAACTCATTTGTTAAAAAGGGGATATATTATATAGGCCTTCTGTTTCTTTTGTCCTGCACCTGCCAGAAGGTGGGATGTGCACACAATTACTTATTTAACAGGGTCAGTAAAGTGCACCAGAGGCTCACTAATATTCCATATCCGTGATTAAGCTACCCTCAGAACGTTTTGCAGTCTAGATTTCCTAACGTACTTGTGGTGTAGCCTCGAAAAAGCATTCGCTAGGCTTCCCTATAGGAGAAAAGATTTACTGTCATCTGCAGTAGTACTCTTCTACCAAATCTACCTGGACTAATTCCATTCACAGACCAAAATCTATGCACTAGAAGATGAAATATAAAACTTAGATTATGTATAATAGATCGTCCATCTTCTACGAATGACGACAAATATGCTAAATTGTAAAAGTTAGTAGGACAAACACTTTAAAATGAATGGAAATATGAATTAGAGACACATAAAGAAAGAATTTAAAAATGCACATGCACATAGTTTTACTGTTTGTCATTACATCTAGACCCCTGAATTCTTAATAAGCGTATAATAGAAATCCAATACTTTAAGAATTATGACACACCACTCATGGGAAAATGACTGGGTGTGTATTTACCACCTCAGACAAAACAACGCTATGACGTGGCTGAGTATTCTTTTCCGACAAGGCAAATTAAAACTGCAGGGTCAAAAGGTTTGGTTATGTCAGTATAGCAGAGAGAGCTCATGATCAGTGGGTGGGTCGCCATGTCCCTGCTGAAATCCTGAGTCTTCTCATTTTGCACCATGTACAGTCACACTATCACTACAATATCCTGATGCTACTCCTTAAACAAACACCCGTTTGCTTTGTATTGGATTTGCTAAGTATTTTTGTTTTACTTTCATCTTGCATTTCAGAAACTCTCTCTCTTTTTTTTTTACTTATCATATCCATTGCTCAGGTTTAAAAAAAAAAACCTGTCATCAACTTGTCAAACTCCATTTCTATACACATGCAACCGTGTAAGGATCGTCTGATGGCATCAAAATGTATCCTATGAAATTATGGGGTATCGTTCTAACTTTTCCAATTCACCAGCTGCAAGAACACCAAAAAAAAAAAGTCCACTTGTTTGAATTATGAATTTTCATGAGTGTGGGCTACATCCCTGTAAACCATGCCACCCTTGCTGATGGATCTAGTGTGTACTCTGGCATGGGTTTCTGTCAAAAAATGGCTATAACTGGTTGGGGTTGGTTAGAATTGGAGCTGTAAGTCATGTAACCTCACGCATCTTTTTTTGAGCGCGTTGCTTTCGGGTTAAGGTAGAAGCTTGCTTTAGTATCCTCACTCCTAGAAACCCCCGTGAATCCCACTGATCACATAATTGGGAGTGTGTGTAATGTGATAAGGAATGCCAAAGGGAGGCCTAGCCTTGTGTGTGTCTGCCACCTGTTGGACTGCTATATAATTAGCACTCATCCAAACCTTTATGTTATAATGCGTGTATGTAAAAATACACTGCGATCTCTTACAGTATAACAAATGATTCTACAGTTGTCATTTTAAATGATAGTAAAAGGCACATCACCTCGTCAGAGGACAGGAATATAAATCTCACACTATGACCTTGAGGATTATAAACAGATGAAGTTTAGAAATGTTAAGAAACTTTGATCCGATTAGCGAACAGTCCCTGACTTGGGACAGGATAGTCACAGATGAGATTTTTATGGATCAGGATAATTGATGCTCAGTCCAGTGGATTTGTCCTCCTGCAGTATTAAATAAGGAACTGGTTCAATTCGTATATGTGCTGCAAAAAAAGTCCCGGTTCTTCCACGTACTCCTTCCTAAATGCTGTAAAAATCCAATTTGTGTAAATATCGATATAAAATTTGATCCAAAGTGAAATAGAATTCATAAATCAAAAAAGGGTGCAATTTAATACAGCATTTTAATGCTTGAAGGATGTGATTGAATGTTTGTGGGAAACATCAGCAGGCACAACAGGGCTGCATGTTTCTGAAGCATTCTCTTCAAAGTAGCATTTTTGTGTTTAACATAATGAGAAACAATGGTTAGAAAACCAGAGGAGAAATACCCTCACATTTTTATTAAAAGAACTCGCTTATATCTTAAAACATGTGTTGCGGTGGAGGACAGGGGTCCTGGCCAGGAAAAAAGCACAGGGTAAGTGCTGTGTGTGTGTGTGTGTGTGTGTGTGTGTGTGTGTATGTGTGTGTGTGTGTGTGTGTGTGTGTGTGTATGTGTCTGCACAGTGCATATGTGCACATACTGTGTGTGTGTGTGTGTGTGTGTGTGTGTGTGTGTGTGTGTGTGTGTGTGTGTGTGTGTGTGTGTGTGTGTGGTATATGTGTATGTGACTGGGATGACCCTATATAGTCTACTTGCCCAGAACTGGGCCTTCTCCCAATCAAGCATGGAAAGACTGGACTTGACTCCCCCTCATCCCGCTTTCCCTCTCTCTCTCCTTTCACTCTCCTCTCCATCTTTCTTTTTTCACCACTCTCCACCAGCCAAAAAAACCCTCTTTCCTCCTGTGCTCTGACCACTACTCCAACACACACATATACGCCTACATACGCATGCCCAGACCACCACCAGGCCACAAAACAGTACACACACACACACACACACACACACACACACACACACACACACACACACACACACACACATATATACACACACACACACACACACACACACACACACACACACACACACACACACACACACACACACACACACACACACACACACACACACACATATACACACACATATACACACACACACACACACACACACACACACACACACACACACACACACACACACACACACACACACACACACACACACACACACACACACACTGTACCAGCAGGTTTGCTGTCCTACAATAATTCAGTGACAGTTTGGCTGCTTATATGCCAGCTATCTCCTCTACACAGCAGAATGAGGGGACGTTTGTCTCTGCACGACTCTACACATGCTCTCTTTTCTCCTGGTGCACTCAGGTCATTCAAACCTTTTTTGGATCAACGTCCCGACACGTCTCACGATCAATTAACGAGATCGATTAGGACAACGTAGTAGCTGCTTGTATTTAGTAAAAACTAAATTACTACTTTGTAATATATTTGTTTGGCACATTTAAGTTAAACCATATGCAAAAATGTATTCTCGATGTATTGGGCAGCCAAAGTTTATGAGAAAACTGTACATTCTGGAATGCTTATTCTCTGAGGATGAGTAAAGCCTGCAGTATGAGCTACGTCGAGGACATAATGCTTCTTCATTGAAGTGCTGGTCAGCAATGTTTTTGTCATAACCACAGTGATGATTAACCAGCCATGGTTCAGACTAGTCCCTCCATCTGCTCAAATGAGCTCGAGCTGCTTGCCTCATGTCCCCTGACATTGAGAAAAGACAGTCTCGGTTCAGTGGCCCCCGCTGGCAGGGATGTGGTCACACATAAGCGTTCTGAGCCGTCTGTACTATATGCATTTTCCAGTGCAGAATTGAACTTCATAATATGAGTTTGCATAGCATATCATGATCGCAGTCAGTTTGTGAACAACAGCATTGTGGAACTTGTGGAACTTTTTGGCATTTATACATGTCTTAAATTGACCAATGAGAAAAAACAGAGGCCTTTTATTTGTGCAAGCATCCAAGCCAAGTTACATGGAAAGTTTGATTTAGTAATGATTTGAAACAACCCAACTAAATTATGGTCAATTTGTAAGCCTGTGTAATAATTGAATTACTCATTTTTACCAGGAAAACTAATAGTATTTGGACACTTTTTGGATTTGTGTATGTTTTAGAATACTTAGCTTACTTAGCTTAGGCTTTTTTTTTTTTTTTTTAGGAAAACAAGTTTCATAATGAAACCAATCGTAGTGTACAGAAGTGTACAGTGAATGAGAGGTCAGATATCATACTATACAGTAGCATCCTGGGTCCATCTTCCAACTCCCGGCGTATCAGTCTGCTTCCTCAAATCAGGTGCAGAAAAAAGCATGAATGATTTTATGGTGATTAAGTTGTCGGTGGTGTTGTAGGGAGACATATTAATCCTGAGCTCCAGTTATTACACAACTTCTCCCCTTGTCCGAGTACGTACTGTAACCCTCTGGTTTCTCTAACAGTAAGTGAACTGGTTGTCTTAAATTGCTCTTCAGTGTGAATGAGCTTGGGAATATTTGTGGTTTGAACTGGATTGGTGCGCCATTCATTGTTCTTGGCTCTGGATCTACCTCGACCCTGAGCAGGATAAAAGTGGTTACCGAAAATGACAAATAATTCGACATAATGACAAACACAGGAAAAAGATCATAAAATTAGCAAAAGAGAAAACTCTTTATTTATGTAAAAATAAGTGGTGAGCTTTTGAAAACGACTCATTTACAGGTTGTGATTCTATCAACAAATTCTCAACAAACGGTCAGGAGCTGATGGTTGTTAATGTTTAGCAGATAAACTTTAAACACTTTATAGATTATGACATGTAATCCTTTTATACGGATAATCCAATATATTGTTGTTGATGTTTCGCTCATTTATTGATTAGCAACTCATCTCAAATCCTTACACGATTTCAGACCCGGTCCACGTGGACTGTGTTGACACGGTGTTTAAGACATGCTGTTGCAATATAGAAATGTTATGCTGCTTCGTGACTGTTTACAGATAGTCTTAACTTGATTATCAAAATAAAAGTTTACCTATTTTTCATTATACTCTGTGTTATCTTGTGGCATGCAAGCATTTTAGAGTGCATAGTTAAAGGCTCAAAAATAGACATCCATACGATAGCTATGTGTGGTCTGTTTAAAACCAGAATTCAGAGACATAGATGTGAACGTTGATGATGTTCCGATGAGAGATGACTCCGTTCGTGACGTAATTCATGGCTAGCTTCAGGACTGTGGTCAAAGGGCCGACCAGGGGCTTCACCTGTCTCACAACACCTGAGAAGAACAAAGTAAAGTCAAACAAAAAGAAAGATACGAGCAATTCTTGTGCAATGCAATTCAGTCTTATGTTGGAATCACTGGTGATGTTGGTGATAAGGCTTTTTTTTTATCTGATAAACAGATACGCTTAAATAATAAGGATAATAATTCAATACACGTATGAATTAAACTATTTAAAGATGGTTAATACAACCTAATTAAAAAGTTTACATCGATTAACATAATACCTTATACAAGGGACCAAGATGTATTGAATGTTAATTTTATGACACTTCTGCACTGATGCACAAATTCGAGATGCAGTTTGTAGCTCAGTGTATTTACTGCACCTTGCTGTCATCTGACCAGACAAACATTTAAAATTCACAATGTTTACTGCAAATAAATTGTGCCTCTTCTTCCTCTCTATTAGGAACACGTGTTATTTCTTTATTCGAGATTTTTGCCACCTAGTGGATGAACATATAATAAGCACATTACACCATATTGCATTTCAAACATTTCACGAAATAATTCAATAAATAATAGAGTTTGATTCTTTTTTGATCGTTGTACTTTGAGACAAAATCTTTTCTACAAACCTGGTTTTAGACATCACTTTGCAAGTAGGCAAGACTTACAGGAAAGTTGCTCCACTGTTGATTCTACCCTTGACAAGGTAAGTAATACTGTATAACTAAGCAGTCCATGTAAAGAATGGTGGCTTGAGCACTTAGATACACCCTTCTGGATATCAACAGTAGTCTGTAATACATAAGTCACTTCTGGTCACCTGCTTCCATGTAGCTCCACTGAATGGTCTGGCAATGTCTATGAAACCTTTTCTTCGAGGCTTTGTCAGTCAGTTTAAGCACAAGAAGCAGGTGCCTGTCTTGTTACGGTATACCCAGTCTTTTATACCTTTCTTGGCCTAAATGCACCAGTTTAGAAGATACTGTCACTGGTGAAGACAGCTATAAAATCAGGTTGCATTGCATTTATTGGACCATCATTTGTACAGAATTTAGGAAGCTACACCTCCTACGCCTGCTTTGAGATGAATGGGTTCAGCATGCATAGTTACATTAGATTGTGTGGTGGACATACAGTACGTTCCACTGCCTTTCCAATATTCCAGTATGCACTCTCTAATAAAGAGTAATGCAAGTGGTAAGTGATTACAGAGTAGATTACAGAGCTCTAGTATTGAACAGACAGAAGTTCTGCACTAATTGTAGTGAAATCTGAGTTGCCAGGTAAGAGTAGGGCGTTAAACAAAAGAAGGTCCTAATAGTCAGCTTGGGCATCTGCAGTCGTTCCTGTGATTACGCCTCTGATGATCCTCCTGAGCCACCAGGGATTTACGTACTATGTATATGAGGTTTTACCTCCACAGCAGGAGGCAGATTTGGTGTGTTTTTGCTATGCCTCGAGAAGACTGGTTCTTCTCAGACTCCTGGACTTCATCTTTCCTGTGCTCGTTGTAGAGCTGTAGACAAGGTTGTTATCGTCATGTCTAAGACAAGTCCAAGAAGAGGACGAGCTGAGAATGAGTCAAGGCTGAGTCGGAAAAGGGTTGAGACCAAGTCAAGTTTGAGTCCAAATGAAAGTGAGGCAGAGTCACGATCAAGACTGAAATTCAGGGCAAAACCTCTGGATATGGGGCATGAACTATTATTAGGGCGCTGTACTGTACATACACTGGAATCTACAGCAAACTTTATGTACAGAAATTAAAGTCCGGGACCTAAATTACAGATTAGAAATCGAAAGAAACATAAAAATTAGGTTTTAATTAATAACTGATCTCCTTTTGTTTTTATGCCTTAAAATGTTTTTTGTTTTGTCCTGACCTTAATGCCCTAGCATGCAATTACAGTATGATGAGACATATGGAAAAACATTCCCTTTTACCTTTTCCATCCCAACAGCTGGAGAGTTTACTTTTTATTTTGTGTATCATGCGTCACTTCATAAATCCTCTTCAAATTGTAATGGTAGGACAGGAGGTGTCGAGCTGTACTGACTGATTGTCTATTACTTTCTCTTGGTCAAAGACATGAATTAAGGTATTGTTGTGGAACTGCTCCAAAGGGAAACCCCTGAGGAAATCCTTATGGAGAGCATGGGGTCAGACATGGATCTGCCATTGCTGGTTTGGCACTAGCCACACACAATACTGTACCTTACTACATTACAACACTCGTATGATATTTACAAAGCCGTGAAATTTTAATAACCCATTCCCCAAGTCAGTGGACCAGTAAGCAAAAGACTAACTTTAACGCTTTTGTACCTGGAAATGGATCGTGATAAGCACAATGTTGGTACTGTATATTTCCAAATATTTCCTCATTGTCTTACTTCACTCGGTATATATTGTGTTAAGGTGCAACAACATGATATGTATCATCATGGATGCCACATCCCAGGTTTATTAGGGAAAACTTTGGTGTCTCACAGAGCTGATCCAATGTTCTCACCTCTGTGAAGAGACATCAGCTGTAGACATGCCTGGGCTTCCCACACCACCATTACGCCTACCTGGGCCACACAGCTTCACCTGCCGTATCATTCATCACCCAATAAACTGGATGGTCTTGTCCAATTTCACTGGCTAGTGACACTGAATGTTCTTGACTGTGCCGAATACGAGCCGTATAATTAAAATGCTCCGGCACCCTTGACACCATCCAACAGACAGCAAAAATTTTCAGCAGGTATTCTATAGCAGTTTAACAAACACACTGCAGAATGGTTAGCTGGAAAAGAAGCCAGTCTGCATTCTGTGGAAATATACAGTATATAACAGTATATAACAGTATATAACAGTATATATAACAGTATATAACAGTATATAACAGTATATAACAGTATATAACAGTATATATAACAGTATATAACAGTATATAACAGTATATAACAGTATATATAACAGTATATAACAGTATATATAACAGTATATAACAGTATATAACAGTATATAACAGTATATATAACAGTATATAACAGTATATAACAGTATATATAACAGTATATAACAGTATATAACAGTATATAACAGTATATATAACAGTATATAACAGTATATAACAGTATATAACAGTATATAACAGTATATGAAAGGGAATTAATTGTATGGTCACAGGGTGTGTGGCTCTCAGTGGCCTCTGGATCATTGACTGGATTCACTATATACAGTATATATATATATATGTTCGTTTGTAATCGTTAATATATATTGATGCTTATGAACGTGAAACTGGTCATATTTGATTGGTCATATTTGATTTTGACAAATCTTTCTAATATAGGCCAGAAAATTAATGTGAAGTGCATACGGCAGTCGGCTAATCTGTAGATAAAAAAAAACGAAACTTTCCATTTTAATCCGTGTTATATCATCAGTTTCATGACACTGATAGACTAGAAACACACTAAGTTACAAAACCAGTTGCTATTATATTCAAACTTGTTCTTACAAGTCATCCTGAAATGTGTCATAACACAACGCCATGCCAACAAAAATCTGGCTTTAAAAACCACATATAGGCTTCAAAAACATATCAGAAGGATAGAAGATAGCCAAAGTGACTAAAACAAACCTCAAATAAATGTTTTGATTGATCAAATCAAGCCTCGACAAAAAAAAAATCAAACTGTGAGAGTGAAAGTGTAAATTACACACTTAATGTTCTGAAATGATGTCTTAATGCTGGCAGATTAGTCAGTTCTCATGTAAATGTGTTCCGTCTTGTGCATTAGTAAAATGGGCGACTTCAGAACGTATGTATTCACGGCAAGTCCTTCCTTTTCCTCCGCTGCTCGGCGTTTTGGTTTCTCCATCCGTTTATCGACGTGTCAGTCAGAGTCTCGTTACTGAGAACGAATGCTTCAGTATTTACAGGATTTAGATTGAATTCTCAGAGTAAATATCAGATGAAATGATTCGCTTTTGGAACAGGTTCAGGATCAAGTACTTAGCTTCCTTTGTGTTTAAAAATAGTGAGATGTGATATAGTGGTCAGTGGTGACTCAAGTGGTTAAGGATATTGGTTGCTGTTCAGAAAGGTGGGGCAATTGAGCAAGACCTTTCTCTCTCCGTGCTCTAGGGGCACTGTACTATAGCTGCCCCTGTGCTCTGACTCCAACCTCCTTATTTGGCACATGCTGAGGTTTCTCTGCCCCAATTTGATTTGAATGTATTCAAGCCATTCAAGACGGTATGGACACGATTCTGTTGGTATCGTATTTGATTTGTTGTGCTTATAACAATATTAAATATCTCTTTATGCACAAAGGACTAAAAATGTTAATGAACATGTCTTTGAACGTCCCTAAGTGAAGACCAATTAACTCAATTCAGTTACTTTTTTTCAGGGTTTTTTCCCCTAAGCCGATATTTTTCTTATTTACAAATACAGCAAAATTGGCAAAGTACACAAACAGTGCAAAACATTTTGTACTAAAAAAAAAATCAGGTGAAGGGCAATAAATATTTGTCAATCCTGATGTCTATAAAGGCTTGGCTAGTGAAGGCTTACATGTAAACAGTACAGTTTATGGTTTTATGGTTACACCAGCTTGGGTAAGAAGTATATGGCAGGATCTGTAATGAGCAGGTTTTACACAAATGCAGGGACAAATGAAAAGTATAAGTTGCCTAAACCGCAGTATTGGATAATGACATGCTAGCCAACAAGTTATCCACTAAAGGGCACTGGAAAAATCCCAAAAGGCAAAAACCATGGCTCAGCCTACAATAGGAAGCCCAGTAAGCTTATCCTCAATGGGCCACCACAGAGGGTACAAAAAGCCTGGCTAGGCGTGCTATGGGCAGTGTGGCAGCTTACACAAACACCCATCGGCAACTGTAAAAGGAACATGACTGTGCCTTGCCTCGTCTGTCCAGAATGCTAGTCGCATGGTCTGATTTCCCAAAGCTCAATTAACAAGAAATCACAATGTGAAAGCAGTGAAAGTTATTTCTGGGTTTAATCTACACACTAAAACGAATCTTACAACACATGCTGATTGAGATTAAAGCTGTAATCATTCCAATTACAAATGATACAAATCATGTATTTCTGATGCAGACAAAACCGATGCAGAAGATAAATCTGTTGAGATGGACGTCCTTAATCCTTAATGGACTATAGACGTCCGTCCTCCGACAGACAGACAGACAGACAGGCAGACAGACAGACAGACAGACAGACAGACAGACAGACAGACAGACACGGTCGTCTCCGTGAACGTGGCCCTGCTTCTCGTATATCTAACGATGCCGTTTTTTTATGATTCATTCCCTGACGTGTCGAATCCCAAAGACGTGTGTGTCAGCATGGTCTTTCCTAGCCTCGGTTTTGTTTTCCTGTGAACTTACTGCAATAACCAAAATAGAAGCAGCTTTTCTTAGCGAGTTTCCACTAGAAGTCGGCCTCAGAATAGCATGACAATGTAGGGTTGATGTGAAAAAACAACAACAACAACAACAAAAAACTCTTACTGTATGTGTGGCATCTGGCAGACGGATTTTCTGACCCTTTAGTTTGTCGGCCCCGTTGTACATAATCTATTTATCGTTATGGCTCTCATGATAGTAAACTCATACGTACATACTGTACATTTATTTCAACACAAAACAGATTGCAGTTTCCTTTTTATGCTGTGTTATGAATGGTAGCAGTGAGCGATAGATAAAAGCGATGAAACATACACACACACATACACACTCACACACACACACACACACACACACACACACACACACACACACACACACACACACACACACACACACACACACACACACACACACACACACACACATACACACTCACACACACACACACACACACACACACACACACACACATACACACTCACACACACACACACCATCCATTCAGAAAGCCTAACACGGTTACATTAAATTCCTTTGGTTGGTGTG
This sequence comes from Tachysurus fulvidraco, assembly GCF_022655615.1. Taxonomy (NCBI): domain Eukaryota; kingdom Metazoa; phylum Chordata; class Actinopteri; order Siluriformes; family Bagridae; genus Tachysurus; species Tachysurus fulvidraco. The sequence goes on from NC_062527.1 coordinate 362,158, forward strand.
AAGGACAGGCCACTGCCAGTGACACACACCTGAACACAGACAAACTGTCTGTCGCGTCGTTTCCCACCATGATGCTATTTCATCACAGACTATTTCATCCCTCAGGTGCACATCCCTATCAAGTGTTCTCATTTTTTTTTCTCATCGCATCTTGATTATCTCATCATATTATCTATTCATGCTTTTAATCTCAATAAAAAAATGTGTTCGGCCGGAGAACCGCCGAGCTGGATGTCCTTAAGCAAAGAGACAACTGCTTTCATTTCTCCAGCAATCGTTCCTTCGGTTGTTGGCAGATTCCCTAAACCCGTGCCAGTTGAGGGGAATCAAAAGTGTGCGGTTTTCTCTGGGCCTGAATTTCTTGCTCTGGTTATGTCACTGGAGGATCTAGCCAAAGTGAGATATGATCATTTATCTAGAAAATAAAAGGGTCTGATGTAACAGTACTTTATTATGTAATATTAAAGAGGGGACTGTGAAGCAAAGGTGTTCATGGAAAGTCTCACATGCCCCTACTATCTGGATCAGACAAACCTACGGTCATTACATAAGTCTTCCAATATGGAAAATGTTTCATTCGTGCGTAACTTAGATCTCGTAACGTACTGACAGTTTATGAGAGTGTGAGAGCCATAAAAGTGAACTAACGGCGTTAAAATCAAACAGACATGACCGAAGATCCTACATTAATCTTTACATCATCCGAATGCTCATTTGAAAAGAGCGATTCATTTTGATGCCTCAACAAGGTTTAGTTCATCTAACCCTCAGTTCAACTGTTCATCCCGCAGTGTTTTCACTCAGATGTGACAGCCATGAGAAACCTTCCACAGTTCAGACAGTGATGGATGTGAGAAGAAAGACGATGCTGTCTTTTTTTCGTGTACAGTATGTTGCTTGGCACAAGAAAACTCCAACCCAAAATAAAAAGGACATTTCTTAGCCACGTCGACTTGTGACCAGACGTTTCTAATGTGGAAATTTTAATTGATGGAGATTCTTGCGATGCTTCAGTCTTTGTCTAAGCCACTGTACGTCTTTGTTGTGAGAAAGAGCCACAGCTTCCTTTGTATTAATGGTGAAACTCTGTATGTGGGAAAATAGGGATCTTCGCAATAAAGGCTGATGAGGTTTTTATGTGGTGGCCAACTTTGTGGCTCATGCACCAAGCCAGACACTACAGAGGACTAGAGGGAACAGTATGTAACAATGAGCAACTGCATGAATCACACATCATGACATGATATTAGCATTCCACAGAACCCTGGCTGCCTGCTGTTTGAATTACTTGAGCAATGTTTTGTTTGACTCTCCCAACAGCATCGAGCATCTGAGAAACATTTACCTTCTGGTTCTGGGATATTTAAAGATGGTCGGTTACATTGTTTAATAATGAGATAGCTCGTCGATTAAAAGAGCTATGTGTTCTTACTGGGCTCAGAGACACAACGAATGAACAGATGCATGGATGGGTCGAAGTGTTTCGAGAGCATTTTATGCCGTGCATCTTAAACCATGTGTCCTTTCTGTAACAAACATGCATCAGAAATAATAATAGATGAAGTGTTAATGTCTTTGGTGTGTTTAATCGTCAGTCTCGTCCTGTACATGTTTACCTCGGTGTGTGTCACCCGGTCTGGGAAGACATTACATACAACAATACCCTTTGGGTCCCTGAAGCCATTCGGGATCTTTTTTTAAGTAGAGATGAATAAACAAAGCTAGCAGTTACAGAGTCAAGTGAAGTCAGCTCTGCCACAAGAGAAAAAAAAATGTCTATGTAGTTAAAGAGTGAAAAAAAGTGGCTCATTCATCTAAAAGGATGAACAGAACATGAACAGCTTTTCTCTAGAGGGGCCACGTAAAGGCTGAAGCGACCACAAAAGATGCATGAGACTCTTAAGGCCTATCATCAGCTGAACCAGTGCTGGAAGAGTGGTGTCACGATCACCTAAGTGGTATAAGCATCTACATGCTGTTTCCAAGCCTCTCAGTTCTTCTTGTCCTTCTCTCCCACACAGACACACATATGCAATTGGTTTGTTTAAAAAGAAAAAAAAAGTCAGGAGAATCTTTCGTAATGCAAAATTAGGCCAGGAAACCACTTGAGGCGAATTAAATTTCCAGAGAACCGGGCCCCAGGGTTCAGCCTGTGATCATCGGGCATTGTTAAGAGCAGATGCCACTTACCCACAATCATGCCATGCTCGAAACGTTTAATGATGTCAAACGAGTTCTGAACGTTTCCCTCTTGAATGTCATAGACGATCTCTGGAGAATCCACATGCGGATAGTGGGATGGGGTTATGGATCTCAGGAACACGATTTCTGGAACGAGAAGTACGGATTAAAAGGAAATCGTAATAGGAACCGGGATGAAGCGAGTGTGTTTGAAATAGTTTACTGTACCTTCTGGTTTAGTGAACTCTCTAAACGTTGGCAGAGAGATGACGGTGTGTGAGACAGAGTGAACTGGGTCCAGCACACAGGTGATATCGTTGGGTTGACAGGACTTTACACAGCGGATGATGTCCGAGCGATCGACCCTCGGTCTGCTGAAGAGAAGAAGGGATTCAATTACAAAGCAATGCTTTAACTCTGACAGTGCAATCGGGCAGGATGCTGCAGCACAGCTTTTAACTGAACGTGATGAGAGAATGTACAACAATGGAGTGATTTCCAGGACGACTCACCACAGATCTTGATGCCCAGCAAGCCAGTGAAATTTCCACTGAAAAAATATTATCTAAACAAATATAGTGGGCATACTTAACATGGGACTTGCATTTAGCCAATCATGTTTTGGGGTTAGGAATCAGAATAGAATCACACCAGGGGCCAAAAATCACACCAGGAAAGAGATTTGGTGGTCGAGTTTCCTGTTAGTCGCTCAGAGTTTCGTTGCATTTCTCCTGTCTGGGCGAAGTTCTGACACTGATCTAAAGCCTGTTCAAAAAAATATTTGGTTTTGTAGAGCAGACCTAGCTTCATATCCAATAGTCTTGTGTAGAATTTATGGGCAGAGGGAGTTGATTCTTTGGAGTCTCTGACTAGACGACTCCCAAATTTCAGCGATGCTGTGCGATGGATTTATTTATGACGTTGTTTGTGTCACAGGATAATCAGAAGCAGCATAATGATAAATATCATTATGAACATTATCCACAAGGGAATTCCCTTTTATATCTGGTTAGTATTAATATCAGCTCCTTCATCCAAATACTTGTGCATGCACTTATGAGCAAATCTACTACTGCAGTGTCAGTGTGGTTACGGGCGAGACAGTGTGCTTGGGATTCCTCTTAGCGCTTCATTCTATTTGAGAGTTAAAAAAATCTATTGCTAGTTAGTCTCTAAGAGAAACACAAAAGGATATACAGTGGTGTTAGTGCTGAGATTAGTTAACCTTCCATCACTGCTTTCTTTCATCGGGATGCAGAAGCTGCAGCTAAACCTCAAGGCCTGGATTGGGTTACAGGCGTTCTTTCATGCTGAGAGGGGAGAAGCCCCTGACAGAAAAAGTCAAGCCACCACTGGGCATGGACTTGTAATTAGCAATTAGCGGGTGGGTCCACGTTTTGCTTAGATCAGAGCCAAAACCACAAAATGTTCTCCTCACCCATAATAACTCGCCTTGTGCACGGCACGCACAGAAGACAAGTCGTGGAACTCGTGGCAAGCATTTGCGATTGACCATAGAAAGATTTTACAAGGACATAAAGACCTGAACTGAACTCCTACGTTTAAGTTAACATCTTTTGTAAGATCAAAGCTGACATGATTCTAATTATGCCTCATAATCATACAGTTGGTGGTCTCAAGATACACTTGAGGACTAAAGCATCTTTTTTTTTTTTTTAAATTTTTATGTCAGACCCTATGGTCAAACACAAGATCCTTTTTTCCCTGGTAATTATTATTTATAGTCAGCATGTTGATAAAGCCCCAACACAAACTCTGAAGCACATCATTCTTGGTGCACAGTGGTGATGCTTCTGCACCACAAATTGTGCAGACCACCTTCCAGACCCCGGCCCCATAACTCACTGTCAGAATGTAAGGAGCACAAATCCATGCTTTTTTTTTTTTTTTTTTTTTATATTTTAAGAACGTTCTCTGCCTGGCATTGAGAGGACGAGCATCTTCTTGTGGCATGGGAAACCCGTTCTCAAATTATCATGAACATTATTTGGATTTATGGCATTAAAATACTGCTGAAATCAAAATAGAATAATAAATCAACCTACTAAGGAAACAGGAAACAGGTAGTTATTTCATGCACACTTGATTAAATTGTCTTAAATGAATTAAAGTATGAAAACATACCATTTAAACTTTTTTATTTTATTATATTGTAGAAAAAATATTAGAAAACAGACCAAAAAAACCTCTGTTTTTCCAAAAGCGCCATCTAGTGGCGACAAATTATAAACACAAAGAGAAAAGAATTGTAATTTACTGAAATTGTTCAGATTTTTAACAAGTCTGCTCTTAAAATATTCACTTACAGCACCGGAAAGGCCAAAAACACAGACTTTCTACTTAGAGGGAAAATCTACTATTCTTATATTGCTTATAATAATGCAAGGGGGAAAAATTTAACTTTTACGAATGGAATTTTTCTTCCATTCGAATTTCAGTGGGTGTCAATAATTATAAAATGTTTCGAGAAATATTTATTGTTTTAAACGTTGTAAATCATTTATAATGATGTATTCTAGGCATTTTTGTAATAATTAAAAATGTATTCATTTATGTAATGAATAAATGGACTAAACTGAAGGACAGTCCAGGTCTCATGGGCACAAAAAACAAGATCAAGATAACGCACAAAACATATAAAGGTATTAAACGTACTACAGATACATAATGAACAAGACACTTAAAGGTACTAAAGGTACCTTGTAACATATACCCATATAAAACTGATAATAGTTAAAGATTATTATCAGGTGATCCCGACTCTAAAACCATGCACCATCTACTCGTACGTTACAGTAATATTAAAAATCTATGTTAAAAACCCCATATCAAGTATTTTTTTGATCGAAACCACACCTGAGGAGAACATAGCTGCTACCGGTGATTCCTATACAGATTACGTTTACTGTTTACAGCCGATCGTAACATGTTTACTAGCTAATCGTCTGCAGTCGTAGGAAAACGAAGGCAGAACTGCTACTAAAATAGTTTCTAAAAAATAAAACGATTTCAAAGTATTTCTAGGTAATTAATCGTCATGGGAAATGACTGAATTGCTAAGGTCTTCTTCGGTTACGAACACCCGTATTTTGGAAAGGTAGGTGCTCGGAATCCCGACGCGCCACAGTTTCATTTCCATTAAGATTTCAAAGTCCTGCGGGACAGAAATCGGCTTCTGAACAACAACGACACCTCCGTTCTCTAGCCTCTGTGCAGCAAAGTAGCCTGCTTGGTTTCCGTCCACTATGGCCAACTGCAGTCTGTCTCCAAGCACAGTGTTGGAAGGACCCATGCGGAAGATGTTGGTGGATACAGGGAGGTTGGTGGGAAAAGTGAGATGGTAGTAGGTTATTCTCACAGGCAAGGCCAGGCATTCACTAGTCTCATTGCAAGGCAAGCGTTCACAGCGACTGCAAATGGGACACAGAGAGATGGAGGGAAGGAGATGAAAGAGGGAAATGTTAGAGCGATGCAGTGCTCGACATGCAGTGACGTTAAGGAACGGCATACGTATGGTGTCAACAAAGCCATCATGATAAATACCCTTTCTTTGGAGCCAGTAGTCTTAATGACTATCCAGTTTAAACAGTGTAACACAGCTTGCATTTAAATAAAGTGAACTTTATATAGCTGTATGGCGAATTACAGTCGATGAACGACCTTTTTCCGTTGTTCATCGACTGTATCGGATGAATCAGTTCAACATAATAAATTAAACCGATGAAAATTTTATTCCGTTTCAAATTTTTGTTTCTACATTTATTTCACCAAGATCTTTATTATAGTATGTTTTGTTACACAAACTCGAACTTCGCCACAAAAACGGTCGACACTTTCGTCCGTAATCGTGATCGAGTCATTTTAAACATTTATCTATATTGTTTGGGGTTGATTTTTTTTTTATTTCCGTAGTGCTTTTAAAATCCCAATAATATCCCAGGTCACTCGAACAAACCCAAGGAGTCCGAAGAGCGAACGTTACACACGGGTTATAAGCCGTTATTACTCTGATACATGCAGAGTTTCAGTGGAAAAGATGCCCACAGAAATGCACTGCGTCCGCTCCTCACACACTCCAACATGATGTAAATCTGTAATTCTACAATAAATCCTTTATACTTACGTTTCACTCGAGCGCCTGTAGTTGGTAGGGCATTCGAAATTCAGGCATCTAAATCCTCCTTGAACGTTAAAGCAACTCTCTGTTTCTGAGCAAGTGTGTGTTCCTGTCACACACTCATCGATGTCTAAGACAAGAGATAGTATTGATAAACTTGTATTTTATTTTAAACGATTGCTTGAGCTAAGCAAAGACTAGCAGTTGTCTATCTGGGGTTAATTCATCTGTAGAATTTTTCCTTTTTACCCTGACAGCTGCGTCCATTAGGGGCAAGTGTGTAGCCTTTAACGGGGCACGTGCAGTGGAAGCTGCCTGGCGTGTTCTGGCAACGGTAAGAACAGATATGTCCTCCAGTGGGCAAAGCACACTCATCAATGTCTGAGGAAAGAGACAGCATGAAAGTTAAATTCATACTTTAAAAAATTCTAATCTATTTTGATTCAGTATACCTACAGTACCTTCACACGTAGACCCATCCACATCACTCAGTTGGTAGCCTCGGCGGCAGTAGCACTGGTAGGATCCATAAACGTTGGCACACTCTTGACTGCATGGATTGCTCTCACACTCATTGAGGTCTGAATATCAGCCATCCAGAGGATTAGAATTGTCAGAATTTTGGTTCTCGATTCAGTACAAACTTTTTTATCTACATTTTGTAGAGCATTTTGTCTTCTAAACGCAGTCTTACCGTCACAGTTCCTGCCGTCGGCGGATAACTTGAAGCCTGTGGTGCAGCTGCACGTGTAGGACCCCAGAATATTGTCACACTTATGTGCACACAGGCGACCAGGATAGTGCCGGCATTCGTTAATATCTGAATTCATAGAAAAATAAGAGTACACAAGAGTTTGGTAGAAACATTAAAAACGAAGTAAACAATCTTCGATGTTTCAGACTTTACTGGTAATAAAGGCACTTGGGATAGTGTATGTCAAAGCCCCAGAATAACCAGGCCCCATCTTACATGTTGCTATGTTTTACTATCTAACACATACAGTATAGATCAGTATACAGCCAAAAAAGTTTCAGCTTATCAACATATCCTGTATTCCTGATTTATTCCCCTTTACAGTTATAATAAGCTTCTCAGCTCTGCTGTATGGGTTAGAGACCGTAGCAGTGAGGAAAAGACACGAGGCAGAGACGGAGGTAGAGGATGAGAGATGAGGATGTTGAGGTTCTCTTTAGGAGTGACGAGGATGGACAGGATCAGGAAGGAGCACATCGGAGGGACGGCTCAGGTCGGCTGTTTTGGGGACGAGGACAGAGAGACTAGATTGAGATGGTTTGGACATGTACAGAGGACGGAGATGTTATATTGGTAGAAGGATGTTGGAGATGGAGCTGCAGGTCAGAGGTCAAGAGGAAGGACAAAGAGGAGATACATGGATGTGTTAAATGAGGACATGAAGGTAACTGGTGCGAGAGTCGAGGATGATGAGGATAGAGTTAGGTGGGAACTGATGATTCGCCGTGGAGACCCCGTTAGGATCATTCACTACAAGGGTCTGGGGTGCAGTTGGTGTTCCAGTTCATCTCAAAGGGGTTCAGTGGGGTTGAGGTCGGGGGTTAACAGGGAGCAGGACGCTCAAACTTTTCCACTACAAACCTTAACACACCATGTGTTCATGCAGCTTGCTTTATATCACGCTGGAACAGGTTTACCTTTTAGTTCTAGTGGAGTTAAAGTGTAATGCTACACCCTAAACTATTATGTGCTACAATTAAAACATACATGTAGATGTAGTAGTCACGTGTCCACATATTCAGCCATCGTGTATGATGTATGTCAGCGATGATGCAAGACTGAAACTGAAGCCATGTGGTTTTATCATATAAATTTAGACATTTAGACTATTTGGCAGACGCCCTCAACTGAGGGTTAAAGGCCTTGCTCAGGGGCCCAGCAGCTACGAGACCCTGGGATTTGAACTCATGACCTTTAATTTCACTGTGACTCTTTGTAATGTAATAAAGTGCTCTCACCTTCACAGGTCCTGGAGATGCTATTAAAGATAAAACCAGTTCTGCATTCACAGCGGTAAGAGCCCACAACGTTGATACAGCTGTGACCAGCACACACATCATCCCCACCAGTACACTCATCAACATCTGTAATGTATGTGAACAGATAGATAGATAGATAGATAGCTAGATAGATAGATAGATAGATAGATAGATAGATAGATAGATAGATAGATAGATAGATAGATAGATAGATAGATAGATAGATAGTATGTATAGATAGATAGATAGATAGATAGATAGATAGATAGATAGATAGATAGATAGATAGATAGATAGATAGATAGATAGATAGATAGATAGATAGATCCATACCCACACAGCGTGTCCCCTCAGCATTAAGGTGGTAGCCACGCCCACAGTTGACCGAGTTCCTCTGGCATGTGTAAGACCCAACAGTGTTCATACACACCTGGCCAGTCGGACACGGTGCTGCCACAGTCAGGCACTCGTTGATATCTGCAGCACAGACAAACGTACATCAGTACAGACACACGCTGTGTTTTACAAATCACCTTCTATTCTCACTTGTCATCACTCAACTAGCGTGATTCCGAGCGCACTCGCTTCTCACAGTATTCATAACGCGTAATAATAACGTAATATAACATCATATGTGAACGCTGACTCTGACTTTAACTTCTCTGACCATCATTTGTCTTCCTTAATTCGATCACCTGCTAATTTCTATCCAGCCGGCTCTCTCAGCATCCACCTGGGGATAGTGAAGTCAGCCAAACTACAATGTCTGTGACCTTGTCAGTTACATGAGTGTAAAATACGCTCGCCAACCAGTTATATCACCTCCTTAAGGAGTCCTTAACCAGTTATATCACCTCCTTAAGGAGTCCTTAACCAGTTATATCACCTCCTTAAGGAAACATTTAGCATATAACTAAACATCACATTACACAAGATTGAATAGCTTTGTAAACGATCGTTTACATTAAAATACATGTGCATGTGTTTGTAGATGACACCAAAAATGCCTTAATGTAATTTCCTTTGTAAATGATCTCTGGGAACCTGCAATGCAAGAGCATGTGTTTAGGGACAGCTTTGGGATCTGTGTAGTTCTGAAATCCCTTAATTATATCGTTAAGCTTTAATTGTAGTTGTTAATCACCGATGCAGCTGCCCAGTGCATCCTGTATGAATCCCATAGGGCATTGCATCTTGGGTCGGCAGCGGAACGACCCCGGCGTGTTCTGGCACTCAAACTCCAGAGGACAGTTATGAGTTCCTGTCTCACACTCATCAATATCTAAGTCAAAAACACAAAAGAAGAAATAAATGTGTTTTAAGGTCCATTTAAACACGATAAACCTTCTAAATCAACCGTACAACACACAGTTCCAAAAAGATTCAGTCTTTGACTCAATGTACAACCTTTGCAGCTGTTGCTGTCAGTGAGCTCATAGCCTGTACCACAGCTGATCTCCCTCTGGCACCGGTACAAGCCCGGAGTATTAATACAGACTTCACCGGGACGGCAGTGATAAGATCCCAGCAAACACTCGTTAATGTCTCGAAGGAGGAAGCAAAGGAGAGAGAGAGAGAGAGAGAGAGAGAGAGAGAGAGAGAGAGAGAGAGAGAGAGAGAGAGAGAGAGAGAGAGAGAGAGAGAGAGAGAGAGATGTGAGTAAAGGAAAGAAAAGTGACAACAGGTCAAAATCTGTGAGACGTGAAAATCTTGCAAACCTAAAATAACCTTTAAACATATGTAATAATATAATTATTTATATTTAATGGTCACAGAAGAAAGCAATAAGTATGCTTAGAATTAGCATTAGCGCTTAGCTAGTAGAAAGCTAGTCTTAGTATTGTTGTATTCCTTTTTTAATATTTTTTTCCGCTACGGAATTTTACAGATTACTTTAGAACATTTAAAGTATTTTAAAATATGTAATATGTAGATTATTTATGGTGTTTTAAATCTATAAAACTATTATAATTGTTGTTGTTGTTTTTTTTTACCTTCACAGTTTTTCCCATCAGGTTTGAGCTTATAACCAGTAAAGCAGGTGCAGGTGTTATTTCCTATACAATTGTGAGCACAGTTCCCAGGTCCAACTGTAACACACACACACACACACACACACACACACACACACACACACACACATACACACACAATGACAATTTTAATATTCTGATATCTATCACACCTCTATAAAGGATTAATACTAGTATGATGATTCGTGACTTCATTCCTACCTTTGCACTGTTCACCTGAACCTGATTTGTGTTCCTTAAAAATAACAGTGCTGTCTACAGATATAACAAAAAGCAAGAACATACAAATTAGAATTTGATATCGTTTACGCTGAACAGGGTGAAAAATACGAGGTGAGAAATCCTTCAAAACAGAATAGAAATCTTACAATCAACCTCACATACAGTATACAGCATGCTGACGAGAGCCCACTAGGGGGTAGCACAATCCTCATAGATAGAACGCAGCATCTCGTGAACGTTAACGTGAAAGTCACCGATTATTGGATGAAGGCTATGTCTACTTTACAAGAACATACAGATACAGCACCTTGTTAATCAGCTAAGACAGATGTGCCAGATTTTAGGTCACAAGGCTGCAGGTTGAGAAGAAGATAACTAAAGACCTGTTAATTAAAACATCTGTATCGGGATGTCCTGGAAGTACGGAGTGATTGACTGCGGTGTAGTTTGTGCTGACCTTGAGAAGAGTTGCTGTCACTGTCTGCTGATTTGTTCTGACAGCACGATTGAAAAACAGATCCACACTGAGAGCTGAGTTTAAAGTCACACGTCAGACCGTGTTTCTGAGCCTCCTGACCCAGTAAACAGCACTCGCAGCACACCTACACACAGGAACAGGAGCGTCAACAGTACTGTGCATGTGTACGTGTCCTCGGTATTCACTATGTCATGAGTGTGAACTTGAAAAGTACCTCATCGAACATTTACAGCTTCTGACCAGAGATGTGAATTGACTCGAGTCAGACTTAAGTCGCAAATTTGACAAATATTAAAAAAAGACTCGACTTGACTTTGACTTGAGACGTACTTGTGACTCGCACGTGTGTGACTTACTCCTACATCTGCCTCTGACCCGATCTACAGGAACAAGCTGCTGGTGATATATTTATCATACAGGGTTTTGTTCCAGTATGTTCCAGGCAAAAATGTCCGAAACTGGGAAAATATGGTGGCATAACGGTGGAACCGAATGCAAATAAAGCAAGCTATAAGAGTCATAAGTGTGTTGGTGAGTTATCACCTGAGGATTTATTGAGAAATATGTATACCGTTTTGTAATTTTATGGTATGTTCATCTGTTAATCTCATTCTAAATGCCATTTGTTCCGAGCTCTCTGAAGCAGCCGTGCGTGTTGTTTACACACATTAGCCATAGCAGCATGTCCCTGTAGGATAATCACATAAAAACAAATAACATAAAGGATTGCACATTAGCATCTCAGATAACCTTCAGATCCACTTTAGGTGTTGAATATAAAGTACAAATACAACGGATCGATGACATTTTGTAAGAGTGATAAACGAACGAAACGAACGGAACGGATCAATGACATTTTGTAAGAGTGATAAATGTACTGACAACTGAATTAAAAAGCATTTAGCAGACGCCCTTATATCCAGAGAGACTTACATTTTATCTCATTTTTATACAATTGAGCAATCGAGGGTTAAGGGCCTCGCTCAGGGGCCCAGCGGTGGCAGCTTGGTGGACGTAGGAATCGAACTCACAACCTTCCGATTGGTAACCCAACACCTTAACTACAGTACTAGGCTATCACATCACCCATTACTAACACAACAGATTAAATATACAACATCTAGTGGCTGAATGCTAGTAATTAATCATGGCTTAAAGCTTTACCCCTGACAGGAGTTTATTGGCCTACAGTAGGGGCAACTGTTGAACGCAGGCAGACAGATTTTTATTAAACATTAAATTTCCTTCAGGAATGCAAGGGTTTCTTTTTTTAATCAATTATGTCATAAGTCCGACAACGAAGGATAAAATTGTTCCGAATCTCAAGTAGCATGATTTATTTATTTATTTTATTATTTTGACAAATCTGGTCATCTGAAATGTAAAGAGTGCGTAATGTTTATTCTCTAAACCTGGGAGTAGAGACACACGATAACCATACGTACGCTACCTTAGCGGTTTGACACACGATAACTGTACTGTACGCTACCTTAGCGGTTTGACACACGATAACCATACGTACGCTACCTTAGCGGTTTGACACACGATAACCATACGTACGCTACCTTAGCGGTTTGACACACGATAACCATACGTACGCTACCTTAGCGGTTTGACACACGATAACCATACGTACGCTACCTTAGCGGTTTGACACACGATAACCATACGTACGCTACCTTAGCGGTTTGACACACGATAACCATACGTACGCTACCTTAGCGGTTTGACACACGATAACTGTACGTACGCTACCTTAGCGGTTTGACACACGATAACCATACGTACGCTACCTTAGCGGTTTGACACACGATAACCATACGTACGCTACCTTAGCGGTTTGACACACGATAACCATACGTACGCTACCTTAGCGGTTTGACACACGATAACTGTACGTACGCTACCTTAGCGGTTTGACACACGATAACCATACGTACGCTACCTTAGCGGTTTGACACACGATAACCATACGTACGCTACCTTAGCGGTTTGACACACGATAACCATACGTACGCTACCTTAGCGGTTTGACACACGATAACCATACGTACGCTACCTTAGCGGTTTGACACACGATAACTGTACGTACGCTACCTTAGCGGTTTGACACACAATAACCATACGTACGCTACCTTAGCGGTTTGACACACGATAACCATACGTACGCTACCTTAGCGGTTTGACACACGATAACTGTACTGTACGCTACCTTAGCGGTTTGACACACAATAACTGTACGTACGCTACCTTAGCGGTTTGACACACGATAACTGTACTGTACGCTACCTTAGCGGTTTGACACACAATAACTGTACTGTACGCTACCTTAGCGGTTTGACACACGATAACCATACGTACGCTACCTTAGCGGTTTGACACACGATAACTGTACGTACGCTACCTTAGCGGTTTGACACACGATAACTGTACGTACGCTACCTTAGCGGTTTGACACACAATAACCATACGTACGCTACCTTAGCGGTTTGACACACGATAACCATACGTACGCTACCTTAGCGGTTTGACACACGATAACTGTACTGTACGCTACCTTAGCGGTTTGACACACAATAACTGTACGTACGCTACCTTAGCGGTTTGACACACGATAACCATACGTACGCTACCTTAGCGGTTTGACACACAATAACTGTACTGTACGCTACCTTAGCGGTTTGACACACGATAACCATACGTACGCTACCTTAGCGGTTTGACACACGATAACTGTACTGTACGCTACCTTAGCGGTTTGACACACGATAACTGTACGTACGCTACCTTAGCGGTTTGACACACGATAACTGTACGTATGCTACCTTAGCGGTTTGACACACAATAACTGTACGTACGCTACCTTAGCGGTTTGACACACGATAACTGTACTGTACGCTACCTTAGCGGTTTGACACACAATAACTGTACGTACGCTACCTTAGCGGTTTGACACACGATAACTGTACTGTACGCTACCTTAGCGGTTTGACACACAATAACTGTACTGTACGCTACCTTAGCGGTTTGACACACGATAACCATACGTACGCTACCTTAGCGGTTTGACACACGATAACTGTACGTACGCTACCTTAGCGGTTTGACACACGATAACTGTACGTACGCTACCTTAGCAGTTTGACACACAATAACTGTACTGTACGCTACCTTAGCGGTTTGACACATGATAACTGTACGTACGCTACCTTAGCGGTTTGACACACAATAACTGTACTGTACGCTACCTTAGCGGATTGACACAAGATAACTGTACTGTACGCTACCTTAGCGGATTGACACAAGATAACTGTACTGTACGCTACCTTAGCGGATTGACACAAGATAACTGTACTGTACGCTACCTTAGCGGATTGACACAAGATAACTGTACGTACGCTACCTTAGCGGATTGACACAAGATAACTGTACTGTACGCTACCTTAGCGGATTGACACACGATAACTGTACGTACGCTACCTTAGCGGATTGACACAAGATAACTGTACTGTACGCTACCTTAGCGGATTGACACACGATAACTGTACGTACGCTACCTTAGCGGATTGACACAAGATAACTGTACTGTACGCTACCTTAGCGGATTGACACAAGATAACTGTACTGTACGCTACCTTAGCGGATTGACACAAGATAACTGTACTGTACGCTACCTTAGCGGTTTTAGTCTCGCAGGTGTTTCCAGAAAGAAGAGCATCACAGCTGTTCTGGTCCTTGGCCATACTGATACCTTTACTACAGGTGATACCCTCCAGAACTGCAGCACAGCACTGTTCCTGGGCTATCCTAAAAAATAAATAATTAATTTCATGAATATCATATCAGCAACATATCAGTACACAATTTAATATAACAGACGTTTGTGTTTTCACGTGATCCTGCCCAGATACGGTAAGAATACCCCATGTATAGTGAGATGTGCATGTGTATGTAATGAGGTATATCTTCTCCTGTCATTCATTGTTGCAGTGCCTTTTAAGGGCACACAGACTTTTCTGAGTTTTTTTTTTCTTTTGATGTCTAAAATAATCCACAGATTTCCTGTTATTGCTCCCTTCTCTTCTCCATCTCTTCTCCATTCTTTCACCTCAGTGGTATTTCCTGGATTTGGAAATACCCCCTTGACTAAGCTCCCCATTGCCCCCTTCGATCCCCCTCTCAAAACCAAAACTCTGTCTCTCTTCTCACACACTCTCTAATTTGAACAAATTCTCGATTTGCCGGCTTGCCAAAACAAACGCATTTGATTTTGGAAGGGCAGACAGAGTAACCCTTTTGGTTTGGAAATGTACTGAACATTTGGCAGCACTTCTCCTTGTTGCACTAATATTAATGCTGCTACCAATCCCTCACTATCAGACTCTGGGAAACGGTCAGAAGAAGCATTTTACAAGAATACAAGAAGGACAAAAGACTGTTTTTATGATTAATACGTTCCAAGAAGGCCCCGGACTGAAATGCGTTAATGGACTTGTTGATGAAATTGCTATTGCTTTACTACACGATTATTGCGCAATAGACGATGAATTTAAAACAGCCTGTGCAGATGAACATTTTCCACCTACCAAAAATGAAGCATTGCCAAAACTTTCTGGGTGTTTATAGGACCAGTATGTGGTTTACTACTGTATGTCAAGTGACCTAAGAGAGAGACCCTGAGACCTTCTTCACCAATGAGAGCATGGTCATTTACATCATCCTGGCATTCAGTACACATGCCATGAACATATGCTTCAAAATATCTATGTGCCTTTAATTTAATAGAAAATTATAGCCATTGCTGTAGAATGCATGGGTGCAGGTGGGTTATAACCTCTGAGATATAATGCAGACAGTGTTTACTAACCTGCAGGTTGTCGATTCTGAAATAAGAGGGATACGTGTGCAGTCCTGGGATTCTGTGGCCTTCTCTTTACCATCCTTACAGCAGTCATCCAGCGAGATTGGATCTGTGGTCTCTAGAGAATAGACAGTTACTCAGTTGTAAGTTATGCAAACAAAGAGCAGCTTTTCTTTGGACCACTGCAGATCCACTGGACTGAATTTGCCACGACTTGCCCAGTATAAAAGATCTCATCGGTATTACACGTCACGTCGTCTATGCTTTTCTTCTTGTTAGAGTATCCGGGAATGGTAAAGAACGTCTAGAAGGGTGCCAACTAATTTAAAATCCATATCCACAGACTAAATAGTGTTTATAGGCTGAAACTGAGGAAACCAAAGCCTTTTAACTGTACATTCATTCATTTGTGTAAGCATCACGTTGTTGTCCGATGTCCCTGAAAAGTTCCTGAGTTGTTTTGCGGACATCGCTGTAATGTCGTGCTTCGTTGTTGTCAGTTACGTCGCGTATGATATTTATCTATTATTATATTCCATAGATTCATTCCTTCCACTCCAATTTTAAGAAATGTATTGATTCTCAGACGGATCCACACTGCACTTCATGTCTGTCTGTTCTGCTAAATTAAAGTTCAAAATATCTAAACAAGGTCTGGTCTTGTCATTTCATCAAATGTATTTATTTCCATGTGGTTTGCTTGATCAGCCAAACACAAAATACCTTTGGCATTTGAGTCTTTTGGCCTCCTTTTATTCTGGCGTTAGTACGAAACACTCTGCCAAGCTGGTTTTATGCATGATATTCCATTTAAATGGGGAATAATTGCAACTAGGACACTGTTTTTTAGGTTTGCACATAGTTCAAAGAATATATTCACAAGATAGCAAAGGTAAAAACAAGTCCCTGTTTCTCCACATCCCCAGTTATTATAAGCAGTCTCTTTGGCTTGCCAGGGCCCCCTTTAATCCTAAGTTCTCAATGTGATTCACATTGTGTCCTTGCCAAGACATTCAGCACAAGACCGACCGAGACAATATGAATATACAGAGTGCACATGAAAGACAGATATCGAGATAAAAGTATTGCTCAAATAAAAAAGAAAATTGCTCAAAGACAAATAAAGATAAAAAGACTTCCAAATTAAAAGCCAATTCTGACGGATGTTAAACAGTAGTGTTGTGATTAACTTGAGCTGTGCTGTTCTTTAGCTGATAAGTAAAACTCCCCCACACACTACTAAGCCTAACTTACTCTGGCATGTCAAAACGTCTTTTCCTCTATCTCTTAAGACAATTCACAGTCGTGTTCAGTTACAGAGTTGTAAAAAAAAAAGTCTGCTGTTTTTATCAGTCCAGGCATTGTATCCAGGTCCACTGGCTCTCCATTATCTCCCTTTTGTATTGTCTCTGTCTCTTAAACCCTGAATCTCTTCTTGGAACAGATTGGCACTCGAACATAACACTTAACTTAACACAGACCAGGCTTAAATAGTCAGGCCCACAGGAGCCGAGGACTATGAAGGGCTCTCAAAATGATCACACCACACATGTTTTGTAATGGATGGACCTACGTAGATGGAGAGCCAGGTACTTGGTTAGGATGTTTATATACTCCCATCTAAATAATGGAAAGAGCTTTGGTAGAGAAAGACAAAACAAATTTCAACCTGTTTAATATAAAACTGTATGTACTTGTAAATCCACCATGCTAGGACAAACGTTGCTTATTTTTGAAGCACGTCACTAAAAGGATGGTTGTTCCTAAGATTTATCTTCCATCAACTTAATAGTCAACTAAAACCTTTAGACTGACGGCGGTAGAATTGACCGAAGCGTATATTCAGATAATGATGAGGTCACTGGTTCTTTTCTCGATGTTTTAAATAACCCTTATATAGAATGCAATCAAATTTGCTCCAGTGTCTTTAAATTGATGTAGGGATCCAATTTCTTAGTTTTCAATAGAAAAACATTAGTAAGATTTTAGATGTGAAGGGCATTGCAGAAACTAAAGTTAGCAGTATCCAGTGCTTATTGCTGCAACCTCCTCCAAGTGCCGGTCCTGAGTGGGTAACAAAAACTGTGCCTTTTGGTACTTGACCTTTGGTACTGGACTAGCGATAGATAAAGCACTGTTCATGTGTTAAGGTATTGTGCAATAACAAGGCTCCATGCATAGCTAGAAGTTTCCAGACTTCGTACCTTAAAACCGTAAATCAGATCAGAATTATAAAAGATCACAATAAATCAGAAACCATTAGGGAGCTAATACCTTAATGTACATAATGTACCAACAAATTGCCACAGGAAATTCCTGTCTATAATAATCACGTTTCTGTGGTAGCTGAGTCTTGTACTAGTTGTTCCACTTCTACTTAATATGGTTCTTTCTGGATTACAGATGACTGGGAGGTTATATTTTTATGACTAAGGAAAACATATATCTCTACAAAGAGAAATGAATATGAATTAGAACATGAACATGATAATTAAGCATTTTTTTGTTAATATGACATGGGTGTTAACTGAAATGCTCTTTAAATACATCTTCTGTAATGTGATCCGTTAAATAATGTCTATAGATCTTAGTAATCTACAACATGAAAAAGAAATCTACTTGCTTTGAGAGCAACTGAAGCTGCGCACGCACAAACCGTAATACCGGTAACATTATTATTATTATTATTATTATTATTATTATTATTATTATTATTATTATTATTATTATTATTTATAAACGCGTATTAAATCTAGATGAAATATACGGTTATGGAAATGAGTGAAGGTGACTTACCTTGACTGCGTATTAGGCAGAACAAAGAGAAGATGATGAGCAGTTTGAGAGCCATTTTTACGCGCAAGTTTAAAACTCTCCAAAGGTTCACAATCTACCTGCAGCCTAATTCAGACGGAGCCGAAAGGAACCTGCATGTGGGTGTGTAATGTAAGATTCAAGAAAGAAACCGCTGGTTTACAAAAAAAAGGGGCGGGTTACTCCAGACGCACTCCAGGCGCACAGTTTTGGTAAAGCACAGTCTCAGTGACGCAAGAGATTTGACGCTATTTCCCAAAACTGTCTCTTCAAGCGTACAACAGAAGGTCACGTCAGATTACGCAAGAAACGCACACGAACCTACTGACGAATAGGAGTCGTTTTGTCTTAAAATGCTATAAATCAGCCAATTCCTGAACGAATGCTGCCTTTACCTTCCTTTTTATTTCGCTTATCCTATAAGAGTACCTGCTATTATGACAGAAATATAAGCTCGTTTTAAGACAGTCGGGCCAAACAGCTGGGTTTTAAAGGCGCGCTTACGTGAAACATCTGGATCGGTTTGGTGGTGAGCTGTCTGCTGCGGTTCCGTCCAGACACTGAAATATGAGACAGAAAAATAATGACTAGCACTAAAACTACTGTTTGTTACGTGAATGCTGAAGAATTGTTGCTGTTGGTAATATTTATGGTGCTTGAGTGCAGATCGGACTTGGCTCGGGTCGTTGCGCACAGCGATAGGTTGCTCCAATGAGGTGATACCCTGCACTGGAGAAACGGTTTGACTTTATAGGGTCCTTCCAGACACTTGGAAACTTTTGGCTTGGTGGAACCAAACGGCTGCACTTTCACTTTGCTGAACGAGCTTATGACGTTCACTCATCCATCAAATTCTCTCTGCTGAGAAACCTCGTGTTGCATTCCTCACAACACTAATTTCCTGAAATGAGCAATTATTAGGAAAAATTATTGTCAGCCAGCCATAAACATTTCTGGGTCTGAATTTCTAATCATGGCTAGATCCAGAGAAATAAACTACAATAATCAAAGCCACATGTGCTCTCCAACAAGAAGAAGCCACTTTCGAAGGTCGCAATGAGTGTGTGTGGGAGTGTGTGTGTGTGTGTGTGTGTGTGTGTGTGTGTGTGTGTGTGTGTGTGTGTGTGTGTGTGTGTGTGTGAGAGAGAGAGAGAGAGAGAGAGAGAGAGAGAGAGAGAGAGAGAGAGAGAGAGAGAATCATCATTTGAATCTTTTAATTAATAAATGTAAACATTGTTAATCTTTGCCATTTATTTTAAATAAGACATTTTGCCCCCTCGGGACTTAATATTAAAATATTCTTTTTTAAGCAATAGTATAAATAGTGGAGCTGTTGTTAATGGGATTTTTTTTCTTCTTTATTTTATGCCATTAATCCTGAGGCGTCTACAGATCTTCCAGCTCCAGTTAGACTCTGCTATACTGAAGAGGAGATGTGACTCCATGTGGTGTTTGAGGACAACAACCTCCTCATCACTACAACATTTATCAGACTGTATATATATAATCACACGCCCAGTGTCACCCAGATGAGGATGAGGTTATATAATCACACCCCCAGTGTCACCCAGATGAGGATGAGGTTCCCCTTTGAGTCTGGTTACTATCAAGGTTTCTTCCTTTACCATCTAAGGGGGTTTTTCCTCCACAGTCACCTGAGTCACCTCAGACTTGTTCATTGGGGATAAATACATACACATTTATATATATCTAATATTAATCTGGGACTTTTGTATTATATTAATCTTTATAATATTCTTTATATATAACCTTTTGTTCTATGTTTATGTTCCTGTAAAGCTGCTCTGAGACGATGTCAGTTGTAAAAAAAAAACTCTATAGAAATAAATTTGAATTGAATTGAATGTAGAGAGTAAAACATTTTAAAACACTTAGAAATGAAAGTTAACCTGCTGCCTTACAAATGTGAGTAAACTCATCTTGAAGTTGTTTTAACTCAAATGTAGTTAAAACAACGAATTAGTTTAAGTTTAATTTTTCAAAACGTACAAACTTGAGTTAAACATCCAGTCTTTATCATGACGATTGGAGTTAAAGACAAGAAATAAGTTTGCAAGTTAACTGAATCGCTCTATCACGTTTTACAGTGTGTCTGTTTGTTTTTTTGCTTTTTCTGCCTAGTAATGGTGCATGTGTGAGGTAACGGTCGACTGCAGACACCACTACTTATAAGGCTGTAAAAAATCTCATAAAATGGCCTGTAATTAGGAGCAGACTTAATGCTTACTGTAGCTTTCTGACACGATATCTATCCTTATATCTAAGATGGACCTTATGCAGCTCTTTCTCCGTCAGAATGCTCTTCCTGGGTATCTCTGATTTTGCTCTGCTGGTTCCCCTTTTTCTTGAGGGCTTAACAAGAAACAGCAGAAAGCAATCTCACTGCTGTCAGGCGAAGGAAATTACCAGTACAGAGGGCATTTTAAATGACCATAATCTTCCAGAGGGCATTGATTTTCTTTTGAACTCGAAGTAGCTCCATCCTGTCATGATTGTGTTACTCAGCAGTGGGCCACTAACGACAAGCATCCTTTCAGAATGGCCCCTAATAGGGCCTTTACCCACTCATGCCTAAATTAAAGGCCTATAGATCTACACCACTGTCTCACGTTACCTACAGGCTCAGCATTAACTAGTCTGTGACTGTTTAAAGGAAAAAAAAACATATAATTGTAAATTATTATGATGCTCAAAATGCCCATCAGAATTACAATGAAATCTGGATTTGTTTTATACGTCTGTACAGTGCGTTAATAAATAATACAAGCATAGCATGGAAAATTCATACGATACACAGATGATCAAATATACTGTACAGTACACACATTAATCTAATCGAGTAAGATGTCCTTAAGCAATGAAGAATTTATATAGCGATGTTGATGTACTTGGTGTATTTTATATGGTGCATTATTTCTTTATACTTGATATAGATTTTTTTTTTCTGGAATCCTACAGTACATAACAGTGACATTAGTGGAGTCATGATTCAGGACTTTAGTTTTGACATCAGGAAAAGTGAGAAGTGGAAAAAAATATTTTAAACCGCTCCTGTTTTCCCCAGTTTGATGCACAAGACTCTGCTAGTACCATTTGGTAATAATTAACCCTGGGCTGTGCAATGATCCTCATGATCCTCCTCATTCTTGTATTACGATTCATTCATTTACTCATTCGTGATGCAAGTTTATTGCATTCTCTCTCTCTCTCTCTCTCTCTCTCTCTCTCTCTCTCTCTCTCTCTCTCTCTCTCTCTCTCTCTCTCAGCTTTACCCAGCTTTATACAATGAGAAGTATGCCATGTTTATGGAAATAGATGTACAGACGTCCTCGGAATATTCTGGCACTATATTAAAACGTATCAGGAATTTTCAACAACACTAATAACAATATCCATGATTAAAATGATGACATTTTGCCTAAACAGATAACAGTTTCTGTATCTTCATCAAATCGTGTTTTATATCCAGATTCCCTTGACCGTATAGATAATAAATACAGTGTGTTGTCACCAAAAAACTGTTGAGAACTAATACTGACGTAATGCAGACGCTGTAGACTTATACAAAGCATAACACACACGTAACTTATTACTTTTACAACAGCTTGTTTGAATCAGTATCGTGACAATGAGGTCATGTATTCATTTGTTTCTTAATCCAAACACTAGAATGTTCTGTATTGTTCCTCGTCCATAGTAAACTAAAGCTAGCAAGATCCAGACAAAAACACCGGTCTCAGACTCCAGTACCATTAAGAGCCTGTACAACTGTGAGGAAGCCTAGACTAAACAACTTAATTAAGTACATGTCAAGACGTCACCAGACACTCCTCTTTGCTAATGTGCATGACCAGCTGCATTTACACTGTTATTTATTCGACTTTTGTAAGTGTCTGGTAAATGGATCTCACTGACCCTCAAATGGTAAGATGCATTGTGCCCAGACCCGGATGGCTTGTAACTCCATTTGGGACAGATCTGTCTGCTGTCAGTGAGTGCTATAAATCCCATCTGGTTCTTCCACACACACTTCCTCACCTGTGGCTGGACTCCTGGGGAGATATATGTGGTTCATATGGAGGGTTGTAAACCTCCTGGGGCAAAGGACTCCAGTATGCAAAACAATGTCACTCGGTTGTGATTGAAAGCATGAGGCATTTGTGGATACTGTGTGTGGGTTAGACTTTCACATTTACAGCTGAAGCTGCCTCATAGCAAAGGATCAGATGTGAGAAGGAGAAAGGTCTCTAAAGTCGTCTGGCATGGGAACAGGAATGTTTTCCACCAAATGGTCTAAGAAAAATCAGGTTCTGGATGTTAAAACTGCGATACTGCACTGTTAAATGGGGAATTATTGATGAAGGATTGGCAGTCCTGTTGGAAAGTCTAGCTTTAACCAGGTTGGATCCTAGACTGGTTAAGTTTCTTTCTTTCTTTCTTTTATTATTTATATAGCACACATTATACAAGCGATGTTGCCTAAGGTGCTTCACAAACAGTCATATTAAGAGTTGCATACAACCACAATACAGTATAAGAAAAATAAAAAAATAAGCAGAC
Source organism: Tachysurus fulvidraco (assembly GCF_022655615.1). Lineage (NCBI taxonomy): Eukaryota > Metazoa > Chordata > Actinopteri > Siluriformes > Bagridae > Tachysurus > Tachysurus fulvidraco. Next base: position 385,479 of record NC_062527.1, read on the forward strand.
ATTAAAACAACAGAAAGCAACTCTATCACCAGCTACAGTAAAACCCAAAGGCCAAGCCCCCTCAGACAGCCCCCCATGCTACCTCTAATACATGGGGTTTTAACAAGGCCTTAAACACACCCAGTGTCTTTGCCGATCTGACGGAGTGCGGAAGGTCATTCCATAGTAAAGGACCAACACACCAGAATGCTCTGTCCCTAGTTATCTAAAGCTGGTTGAACTACGACCCCAGCTTAGAACTGCTTATTAGCTGGTGTAGAAAATTGGTAGAAGCTTTCACCAGTTTGGTTAAACTGCTCAATGCATGGTTATAAGTAGTTTAAGGCACACTTAAACTGTTTTCCCACATATCTGGTCTTTTCAGGTACAGTTTGCTTTAATTGTTAGTCTGACGATATGTCAGATATTATTTTGAAATGATGTGAATTCTACAGTACAATGCACAAGACTGGGTGATTGTTAACCCTCTGCACTATTTCTACAGTTTATTTCTTTTACATTCTGTGTTTGTGTTTTAGTAATAGCATTCCCGCATTTGAGTTATTTATTCCAGGACCATGGCCGTTCCTTTTGTTTTCGTGCTTTTAAAGGTTCAGCTGAAGTTTAACTGATCTTGGCCTGGAAACCCCCTTTTTTCCCTTTTGGTTTGGCTTCTTACCTCATTATAATATAACCAGGCACCCTTTATGTTGTGTGGAAAATCAGTTTGTTTGTTTCTCGTGCTCATTAATAAGGAAATGCAAACTGACAAATGTTTGAATGGTACATTTACTTATAGTTTTAATAAACTTTCCTGCACACAGTGTTTCATGTTGAACAGAAACAACAGGCGCAGCATCACCACTGCCCCTAGTGTCTTAAGTGGTGTATTACATTCTTCCCCAATGGAGACTGTTACCTCCTAAACAATGCACCGGTTAAATTGAAATAAAGACAACTTGGTATGTAAATCTAACTTGTAAATTATAACTAGTTATATTTATCTAGTTTAACTAGAACACAAAATCAGTAGTTTGCAATGGCTCTCTCTCCATCTCTGGATTTGAAACCTAATGAAAAGCTTTTGACTGATTTAAAGAAAGCATTCCAAGTATATAAAGGATCTTGAAATATACTGCATGGAAGAATGACCCAGGATTGCTCTAGTGTCCTCCAACTGTTTAGATATTGTGAAGAAGAAGAAGCTCAGTAATGTTAATAAAGCAAATAATTGTGGGACTCCCTTTATCTGGAAACACACTTGTCTTCTAGATTGACTAAATCATCTGCTGGGTATGATGTTAATCTTTAAAAGTTGATTTAAAGAAATATTATGGATTTAATGGGGGAGTAGAACAAAGACCTAAAGATCTAAATTCAAGGGGGAAAATATTCCTATGAATTAGTTCATCGATTGATGATAATTCATACAAATGTTTTTTTTTTTTCTTTCAAAAGCTGGTTCTTCACAGTTTATAGACTATCTAAATAAAATGTTGGTTCTTCACAGTTGGTTCTTCACTTCAAAGCTGGTTCTTCACAGTTTATAGACTATCTAAATAAAATGTTGCCTACTCATTTGGTATCTTAAATCCAAAAGGTACACCAGCAGTTAAGCGGGGAAAGTCACTCATACTCATAGACACATTACACAGCTTGTTAAGTCAGTATTTTGTTTGCCAGTCGGAATACGTAAAGCACTCGTGTTTAGTTTACATCTCTATGTAAATGTTTCCACATTTTTCTAGATTTCTCAGCTGACCGTCTGAACGTAACCGAATACTGCTTCGGTCCTTAGTCATGTCTGTTTCTAAATCCTCCTCGATTTCATTATTAACTCTGAATATATCCCACAGACACGAATGTTTATATGCAAAAGTCACAGATGGACTTCAGTCAAAACAAAGACGTGTGTTAAGTGTAAGCAAAAAGCATGTGGACTGAATTTAAACCAAAAATAAGAACGATGCTCAACACACTTCGAACTGTGCCAACATGGTGAGAAGGGTACAGTAAGTGTGACAGACGACTTCAGTTATTCTCTCTCTCACTCACTCATTTTCTACCACTTTATCCGAACTACCTCGGGAGTGCCAACCCATCACAGGGCACACACACACTCTCATTCACTCACACACACACACTACGGACAATTTTCCAGAGATGCCAATCAACCTACCATGCATGTCTTTGGACCGGGGGAGGAAACCGGAGTACCCGGAGGAAACCCCCGAGGCACGGGGAGATCATGCAAACTCCACACACACAAGGCGGAGGCGGGAATCGAACCCCCGACCCTGGAGGTGTGAGGCGAACGTGTTAACCACTAAGACACCGTGCCCACCTTCAGTTATTCTTTTGTTAATAAATCATGTTTTGGTTATCCCTGCATTTGGGTCCGGTTTTTACCCATGTGCTGTTTCCTGACATTAAACCTCTCTACTTTAAGACTACTTAGAACCATACAGACTTGTGTTATGTGTTATGTGTTATGTGTCTCCAACCGAAGTCTGTGTTTTATGATCGGATCAGTTTGCGTTATTTTTAACATCTGTAAAAACTACTATATTGTCTTCTGAACAACTGAACAGCAGTTAAAGGTCCACTTACAGTAATAGTAGCTCTGTAACTACATGTTCAAGCTCATAATTAACAGTAAGCTTTGGTAAGCTTGTTATGTCTGTGATTTTAATAAAAGGAGACAGAGAATCTTCTTCGGATGTGGTCCAGTCTCGGCCTTTGTCTAATGCCTCTGAAGGGGCGAAACAGCTTGAGGCTGTAAAGTGAAGGAGGAAAACATCATTTTGTGGCCCTCATTTTCTTTCATCACAAAGTGTAACAATTACTTTTGACAAGACTTCACCTACGGTAGCACAAATTGAACGGAATTGGGTACAAGAAAGCTTCAAGAGCACAACAAGCCTAGCAAAGTAGATCTTATTTTCGTTCCACGTTGTTTTAGGTAAATGTGCGGTGCTACATTTAATGAAGGAAGAAGTGGAAGGAAGAAACGTAGCTGTAATGAATTTCCCCATTCGTTCATGTAATCTTTGTTTTCTTTTCATCCTTATCTTCAACCGCTGCCTTTTCACTGCACTATTGGCTTGACATGCTTTATGATTAGTTCCTGATTCAGCTCTAATCAGTGTGCATTAAGCCCTGCTGTTTTACTGTCCCTTTACGAAGGATTGTTGGTGTTTGCATGTATATAATGCCTTTGTTCCTTTTTTTCCTGCTTGCTGTACTGCTTTTTTGCTTGGTTCTTTTGACTCATGGCTTGGTTTAATGGTCTGATGCTGTCTACCTGAGTTATGCTCCCTGTAAAAGAAATTCTACTAAAAGAAAAGCAAAACAGTCTGTAACGTTCCATAAAGTAACGTAGTAACGTTTAGAAGCTCCCGATTGGCCGATTGTCATAATTAGGTGTTAATTGGGAGCCTTTGGGTGTATTTTAGAGACAGTAAATTGAAGGATTAGAAAAAGACAGAAGGAATGGCCAATAATTTCAGCATAGTATTTTTTTATATATAAGTATAGTATAGCTTTGTGTTCCCAGTTCTGAGGTGAGTATACAATTCAAGAGGGTTCTTCTTTCCTCAGTGGACAAGAAGGTTGTTGGAGACCCTGGTGAGGACATATCGCACCATCTATTCACCCTGGTGAGGGCATCATTACTAAGATCACTAAGATTTAGGACCTTGGAAAGGGATATTTGTGCTTCCACCTTGTGAATCTGGTAAAGATTCTGTAAGTGGATTTCTATATGTATGTGATGTCCCTAGTAAGGAAGTGATTCGTCCCTTTAAAAACTCTTTCAGAATTATCAGAATAAATAGTTTTAATTAAATAGTTCATCAGAAAAGTTTTGCTGTGCTGTGACATAGCATGAGCAGACGTTTGAAAACAGTCTCAAAAGACGCTCATGGTAGCCTTTACTCTCGCCTCTTGGTAGCAGTTGTGTAATATATAAAGGCAGATGGTGCATAGGCATAATATGGCTCAGCCTCACATAGCCATCCAGCAATTGTACAGAATTCATGTACAGTACTCCTTCACTGTTCCTACTCTTTTAGTTACTAGTCTGCCTGTGGCTGTGGTGAGTTTGGTTTCCCAGGTCTTCCCACTGCCTTCCAGAGAGCAAAGGTTGTGTTCCAGAATGTCTTTCATTGCTCTTGCTTTTCCAATGAGGAACCACGGATCATCGCTCACATCTTTTACGGGATGTTCAGGCAGAAATATCACCCTCACTTCTGTCTATTAGCTAACAACAGCCAGTAAAGAGTCTGACTCGTAATCCGAAGGTTGTGGGTTCGAGTCTCGGGCCGGCCACGACTGAGGTGCCCTTGAGCAAGGCACCGAACCCTGCAACTGCTCCCCGGGCGCCGCAGCATAAATGGCTGCCCACTGCTCCGAGTGTGTGTTCACGGTGTGTGTGTGTGTGTGTTCATTGCTGTGTGTGTGCACTTTGGATGGGTTAAATGCAGAGAACAAATTCTGAGTCTGGGTCACCGTACTTAGCCGTATGTCACGTCACAGAAGTGCTGTAGATAATCACCTGGTCTCTATAAGAAGATGAAAGGTTCCTGTGCCATATAAAGATCTGGGAATCTGCACAACTGATGAAGGTTGTCTGTCTACAAAGGCTTACGCTGATCACCACCACATGGAGGCACTAGAATACAACCAAGGGTATGTCTATATTGACATTATTATTAAAAAATCAGTTTGCTGATCCTTTTTGTCCAAAAGTATATTTGCAGATATAAATATATACGTACTGTACATACATACAAAAACATATATCATATATAAGTGTGATTCTACTGTATGATTCACACTAGCCATGGATAGGTCCATCTGTAGCCCACACACAGTTCCTGTAGGAGACCCAAAGGATGCCTGATTTTGTTCTTTGGTTATTTGGAGATGAAATAAAGGCCCCACAGATTTACTGATCCATGAAAATGGTTCTGTCTTTGCTTGGCTTGAAGTAACACCCTTAGAATACAAAACAGGAAGGACTTTAAAAAGCCTTTATAATAACTTTGGGGTCTACCTTATGACTACACCTTGATCCACTGGCCATGAAGACTCGGTGATCAATTTGGAATGTAGGTTAAATCAGCAGCTTGGAAATATACTGTAGTGACAAAACATCTCAGTAGACACGGCTTTAGGTGATAGAAGAGAGGAGGAACGGCCACAACCAGTCACTAATCCGGCAGCTTGACAGTAATGAACCAAAATCATAATCCTGGTCCTACTTTTAAGGCCCAGTTGTTGTTTTTTTTCTTTATCGTCCCTATTATGAATTTAATGCTAACCATTAAGATGAAAAGACACTTAGGGATTTATTTTAAACTTTATTGGGATTCACAAACGAAGGGTTGAGACGCAGAGCTCAGCTAATTGAGGATATCCTACACTTAGAGAACAAAAGTTTTTTGATATACATCACAAGCTTGTATGCCATGAAATATTTATATATTCAAAAACGTGTATAAAACTGTAAGATATTATTACTATTTATCATTTTAACGCAGTAAACTATCGATAAAGCTTATTGTTTTTACACTTTTAGTCAATTCGCCTTTTGCAAAGCTTCAGTGCTAGTTCAGTCTGTGAGGTCTGGCCGTGGTGGTCTTCTGACCCTGTGCCATATTCATCGTAGTCTTTGGTTCCTTGATAATGGCAGAGGCATTTTGTGGGCAGAATGGGAGGGCAAAAAGTTATGTAATACTTCTGTCACTCTCATAGGCTCCACAAGCCTCTTATGTGCTGTTTCATGAATGAAAGAAGAAGAAATCAGGGGGAGGAGTTGGTATCGCTTCATTGAGGGCTGAATGGTGACATGGACCGGAATCCGTCCTGTGCCTCCACTCGTATTAAATAATCAGTTCTTTAAATTTACTGGTCACATCTTTGAGTTGATGACTACATTACACTCCAATCCAATGACAGGTGAGTGAGATCATCTGCATGTTTGGGAACATTTTTATCATTAATTAATTATGCATGATTATATTATCGGTATGAACTTAAATACATGGCTTAAATCTAGAAAAGCAAGGAGTTTGACTCAAGTGTATTTTTGTGTGTGTGTGTGTGTGTGTGTGTGTGTGTGTGTGTGTGTGTGTGTGTGTGTGTGTGTGTGTGTGTGTGTGTGTGTGTGTGTTTCAGCTGTATTTAGAGTATCAACATTATAAATGTTATCTGAACTCATTTCAACAGTTACCTTATTTAATATTTCCAAATATTTTTTAAAGCACTTAATAAGATTTTATTGGTATGAAATTTATGCCTTTACCTAGACTTTAAGTGTGAGCTAAAAAAAAAAAAAAAAAAAAAGACACAGCACCGAATTTGTAAAATATTGGTCAGGGCTTTTTTTTTTTTAGGTATTCTATTTGTAAATGTCTAGTAAGTAAATAAGTATAGAAAGATCTTGTTTACTGGCAATGTTTTATTGGTTTTGGCTATTCCACCAGTTCTGTTGGCATTATTAACTCACCTATGTAATGTATTGAGCAATTTTAATTTCCTATCCAAGGAAATGAAGCTAACTAAAAAGCTTCTCCTTTATGTAGACTACATCATTTGATATAATTAAACATATTTTTATTTAAAAAGACAGAAGCTATGTATAACCTTCTTTTCTTTGTATGCAAACACGGATCTCATCAAAAATATTTCCTACGTCACGGCAGCGTGTCGTATTTATAGCTGTTACGTAGCCACGGTGTCACAATTTACCTGTAGATTTTTATTTGCTGCGAGTATTTGGTTGTGCTACGACAGATCTCGACCACTATTATGTCATCCTGCTACCACGTCCAAAAATAGAGCTACTCGGATTGTGAATAATTCACACCTAGTCAGCAAAGAGCACATCTTATGTCTCATTTTTCTGTGGACTTGATGTGAATTTTCACTGCTTGGTAATTATGCCATTTTGTCAGCCTCATAAGCCTGTGAAAACCAAGGTATACGGTGACCAAGCTCCCTGGCACTGAGGTTTCTCTTCAAACACAAAGACCTCCATCCCTCAGGCCAATTCTGCTCAATGCTCAATGCCAACCCTTCATTCCCACAAGTTCCTTGTTAAAGCTAGAGTCTTTACTCCCAACCCCCTGCCTTTTCAATGCTCAGCTGCAGTGGACGGATGGTGAGTTGGTGCTGGCTGTCTGCCTCTCTGCTCCAGAGAGAGAGAGAGAGAGAGAGAGAGAGAGAGAGAGAGAGAGAGAGAGAGAGAGAGAGAGAGAGAGAGAGAGAGAGAGAGAGAGAGAAGGAAAGAGATAGAACTCATTCTCGAGGCTTCTGGCACTGCAGGATGCCATCATTGTTTGTTGTTTGAAACCTCGACGATGTCAAAGGAACAGTTATCTTTATCACCCCTGGAGAAAGAAACAGAGGTCTGGAATGTGCTCTGCTCAGAGCCCTGTGCATCGGACCTTTAGTGTGCGGACCTTGGAGTAGCCTCTTATTATCCAGTCTGTTTGTTAATTTGTTAGATTCGGTTTCTAGAGAGATTTTTTTTGTCTCTTCGGACAAACCAGTACTCTGTAGGGTCTGATTAGCATGGAAAGCTTGAAGCCGTTAATGTAAGCTGACAGGAGTGAGCACGGTCAGAGAGTTTTCTGTTTGTGGGACAGAGAGAACGCTTTCATCATGCCTGTGCTGGGTCACGACCATATCCCTCAAAGCCTTAATCACTATGACTTGTATGAGTTCAGCCCAATACGAAGATAGCATGTGTGATGTTTGCAGTCATGCGCTATAAAATTAAATCTAAACATCTAGACATCCTCATACACATAATGAGTGAAATTATTCAGGACAAAAGCTTGTCCAGGTCTACAGTCATCTCATCATACAGAGTGCCTGAGACAGCTTTCATTACATGTCAGTGAAGAACACTTCTTTTTAGGGAACACATATTAGGGGTTAATTAAGGTACATACTAAATATTACACAATCCATTTCACACACAATATACACATTTAAGACTTTGTTATTCAAAATACTGAGCATGAATAAAAACCCAAACTCATATCTTTCATTCAAGTGACACCTGACGCTTTCTGTGCAATATGTGTGATTACGTATATGCTGTTTATATGTTTTGCCTGTTTTGTCTTTTCCACAAAAACTTTGTGCTTTGTCCCAGGAAAAGAAAAATCCGGGGGCAAAATGGATCCATCTAGCGGTCTGAATCGACCACTGGATATTGTACCGAACACGGATGAGAAGATGAAGGACAGAGGCCAGTGGAGCAACAAACTGGAGTTTGTGCTCTCTGTAGCTGGAGAAATCATCGGACTAGGCAACGTGTGGCGCTTTCCTTACCTCTGTTATAAAAATGGAGGAGGTAAGCCAAGAAAGGACAAAAAATAGATTTAGAGGTTTATCCACTGCTTTGTACTAGAAAAAAAATGAGCACATCTCATTACATTGTCCATCATTAAAAAAAAAGAATAAATAAATAAATAAATAAATAAATAAATAAATAAATACTGCTCATCACACTTCTACTTCATTAGGAAAAACCTGATATTAATGTGAGTTCATTCATTTGCAGACAGACAGAGACAGAAATTGTCTTTCCTTTATTTTTTTTATTTTTTTTTTTATTTATTTACACAAAGTATTTCCGGCTCATTCTGTTTGCTTTAGCTAAGGGATCAATTCAGCAACGTATAGAGAAATAGACCGAAATAATCTGTTTAATAAAATGCAGCATTGTTGCTCGTATATTTTGCTTGTTGAAAGAAAGCTTTGTGGTAATTGGAATAAGTTTGTCTGATTTTTTATTTTTTTTTAAACTCAATGTCATTCTTTAACATAATTAATTCCCAGCTTAGAAATAAAAACCAGTTCAGTTTAATTACACAGAGCAATGCTCGTCTACCTAATTTTACTACGCAATGTTAGCTTGGCCAGTAAACGTCTTTTATTATCAAGCCAAAATTTCCAGAACCTATTTTATAGTTATACTTATTTAGTTTGCAGAACATTTCCCCTGGCATTGCTTTTTCTTGCTCATTAGGGGTTTAAAATCTGTATTATGCTTTATGGCATTTATTTATTTATTTATTTATTTATTTTTACAAATAAACAAATGAAGTGCATTTAATAACCCGATCTTGATTTTAAAGCACAGTAAGACGTTATGTTCCATTTCTCTTTTGCTGTGTAATAACCTAATAACCTCTCTCGGTTTCAGCTGTGCTTCCACTTGTCTAAAAGTCTATGAGATGTTTATATGTTTGCCCGCTGCTCCGTCACTGACCTCTTGATCTGTGGAGTTCACGGATACACAGCTTTCTCACTCAGTCCCAGATGTTGCTTGATATATCAGTGTCATGCTTCCATGGCAGACAGACATCTGGGAAAATATTAGTTCTGTGTTTCTAAACAAAACAAGTTTCTGTTTATTTTCTGCTGTATTAATTCTTGCACGATGCAGTTTGTCACCACTCGCCTTTGACTCTACGTTCATGTTTTTCAGGCGCTTTCTTCATCCCTTACCTGATCTTTCTGGCCACTTGTGGAATCCCTGTATTCTTTCTGGAGACAGCGCTGGGTCAGTACACTAGCGAGGGAGGAGTTACCTGCTGGAGGAAAATCAGCCCGCTGTTTGAAGGTTAGGACTCTAACGTGACATATCATGGTGCATTAAAGATATAATTTTTGTATAAAATAAACATGATGTCAGGGGTATTGCTCTGTATTGAAAATGTACAGTAGGTCCTTTGTGTAGCCGATATGTACGTCGAAGCGTTTCTTTCTGACTGGTAAAATACGGACCTCCTTAAGAGAACATAACCTACTGTATGTTTTTGACCTGATCATATTCGAGATACAATGCAATAAAACTCAATAACCCACTTTATTTTCCAGCTCCTTGTATTACACCTCACCAAATGCCCATGCCCCTGCAGCCGACCTTATCTCTGGCATGTCCTCCCCAAACTCCTTCCCTTTCTCTTACTTGTATGTTGTTAGAAGTCTATTGCATTTCCTGGCACTGCGTCTCTCTAATCGACTAATAAAAACACGTTCATTTACACTTCTATGTAATGTTACGGAATATCCAGTAACCAAACAGTATTCACCAGCCTTGGAGTTAATAAGACAACTAAAATTTGTCACGTTTATTTACTTAAACGTCTCCTAAGAGAACACGTCACCGTATCAACGATCAGACACCTTTCGATAGAACCATGCTGCTTTGGTGCTGCTATTAGATGGCTTTTTTTTTCACACAAATGATATAGATCATTAATAAGACAGTCATTTAAAAAAGATGCATGAGGTTAAATAAACACAAATCAGGCTCATGCAGAGATTGAAAGTCATTGAGATTGAAAAGCAGACAAAGGAAAAACACAGACAGACTCATTACAGTCTCTTACACAGCAATGATTGTGAATAGTTACCAGGGTTAATGTGAAACACACAACATCTTTTCATCCTTAGTCATTTTGTTATACAGTTGATTGTCTGACAGAAAATGAAATAAGAATGAAATATTTCCACCAAGGTTTTTTATTTTTTTTACTGCAAGGTGTAGAATGATGTGATTTTTAACTTTTCCCATTATAAGCCGCTCTTAGACTGAGTTTTTTGTAAATGTTTCTTTTAACCAGAGATACAAATCGGACAGCTTATACAGCACAAATATTAGCCTAGCTACTATTAATTAAATTATGAGACATACATAACATGTTGCCTTGTGTTCTTTTGGCTTGGAGATGGATCATATTTTAAGTTAGGTTATTACAGCTAACAACTAGTTTACCACATCTGGGCATTAGGGTCAAGAAAGATTAGCAAAGTATTTCTGAACATTATTCTGAGTCAGATTTTTCTGCACAAATCGCTGTATCACAGCATATTTTCAGAAAAAGTTTTATAATTATATATACAAGCTTTTGGGAATCTTTATTTCCTACTAAATAATGAAATGTTGGTAGAAAGGAAAATCAGCGCTTTGCTAGGTCTCAGGTGTACAAGTTGTTCAATACCCTCTGTTCTCTTTTCTGTTTTAATCCAGGCATCGGTTATGCCACCCAAGTCATAGTAGCCTTGTTGAATATCTATTACATAATCGTTTTGGCTTGGGGCATCTTTTATCTGTCCTTCTCCTTCTCTTGGGACCTGCCGTGGGCTTCCTGCAATAACACCTGGAACACAGGTTAGTTTGTTTATTAAGTCGTTCGAAAGAACTTTTAAGATTTCATCTGCCTCAGATTGCAACCAATAGCAAATTTTATCATTTAGATGCTTGTGTGGAATTTCAGCGAAGAAACGATTCTATCGACCAAAGTCATCTGGAGAACGCAACGTCCCCAGTTATAGAGTTTTGGGAGTAAGTACATCAGTGTTTATAAGTCATCAGTGTTTATAAGTACATCAGTGTTTATAAGTACATCAGTGTTTATACTGTAGGTACATCAGTATTTATAAGTACATCAGTGTTTATAAGTACATGTGTTTATACTGTAGGTACATCAGTGTTTATAAGTACATCAGTGTTTATACTGTAAGTACATCAGTGTTTATAAGTACATCAGTGTTTATACTGTAAGTACATCAGTGTTTATACTGTAAGTACATCAGTGTTTATACTGTAAGTACATCAGTGTTTATAAGTACATCAGTGTTTATAAGTACATCAGTGTTTATACTGTAAGTACATCAGTGTTTATACTGTAAGTACATCAGTGTTTATAAGTACATCAGTGTTTATACTGTAAGTACATCAGTGTTTATACTGTAAGTACATCAGTGTTTATACTGTAAGTACATCAGTGTTTATAAGTACATCAGTGTTTATACTGTAAGTACATCAGTGTTTATACTGTAAGTACATCAGTGTTTATAAGTACATCAGTGTTTATAAGTACATCAGTGTTTATACTGTAAGTACATCAGTGTTTATAAGTACATCAGTGTATATACTGTAGGTACATCAGTATTTATAAGTACATCAGTGTTTATAAGTACATGTGTTTATACTGTAAGTACATCAGTGTTTATAAGTACATCAGTGTTTATACTGTAGGTACATCAGTATTTATAAGTACATCAGTGTTTATAAGTACATCAGTGTTTATACTGAAAGTACATCAGTGTTTATAAGTACATCAGTGTTTATACTGTAAGTACATCAGTGTTTATAAGTACATCAGTGTTTATACTGTAAGTACATCAGTGTTTATACTGTAAGTACATCAGTGTTTATAAGTACATCAGTGTTTATAAGTACATCAGTGTTTATACTGTAAGTACATCAGTGTTTATAAGTACATCAGTGTTTATAAGTACATCAGTGTTTATACTGTAAGTACATCAGTGTTTATAAGTACATCAGTGTTTATACTGTAAGTACATCAGTGTTTATACTGTAAGTACATCAGTGTTTATAAGTACATCAGTGTTTATAAGTACATCAGTGTTTATACTGTAAGTACATCAGTGTTTATACTGTAAGTACATCAGTGTTTATAAGTACATCAGTATTTATAAGTACATCAGTATTTATAAGTACATGTGTTTATACTGTAAGTACATCAGTGTTTATAAGTACATCAGTGTTTATAAGTACATCAGTGTTTATAAGTACATCAGTGTTTATACTGTAAGTACATCAGTGTTTATAAGTACATCAGTGTTTATACTGTAAGTACATCAGTGTTTATAAGTACATCAGTGTTTATACTGTAAGTACATCAGTGTTTATAAGTACATCAGTGTTTATACTGTAAGTACATCAGTGTTTATACTGTAAGTACATCAGTGTTTATAAGTACATCAGTGTTTATAAGTACATCAGTGTTTATACTGTAAGTACATCAGTGTTTATACTGTAAGTACATCAGTGTTTATAAGTACATCAGTATTTATAAGTACATCAGTATTTATAAGTACATGTGTTTATACTGTAAGTACATCAGTGTTTATAAGTACATCAGTGTTTATAAGTACATCAGTGTTTATAAGTACATCAGTGTTTATACTGTAAGTACATCAGTGTTTATAAGTACATCAGTGTTTATAAGTACATCAGTGTTTATACTGTAAGTACATCAGTGTTTATAAGTACATCAGTGTTTATAAGTACATCAGTGTTTATACTGTAAGTACATCAGTGTTTATAAGTACATCAGTGTTTATACTGTAAGTACATCAGTGTTTATACTGTAAGTACATCAGTGTTTATAAGTACATCAGTGTTTATAAGAACATCAGTGTTTATACTGTAAGTACATCAGTGTTTATAAGTACATCAGTATTTATAAGTACATCAGTATTTATAAGTACATATGTTTATACTGTAAGTACATCAGTGTTTATAAGTACATCAGTGTTTATAAGTACATCAGTGTTTATACTGTAAGTACATCAGTGTTTATACTGTAAGTACATCAGTGTTTATAAGTACATCAGTGTTTATAAGTAGATGTTTGGGAGTAGGTACATCAGTGTGTTTAGAACATAACGGTTGCTATGAGATGCTAAACCAGGGCTTTTTTGGCCCTTGTGAATCGCATGCTGTAGAATTTTAGGTCTATGCCCTTATGTACACTCTGTAGACTCTTCTGTACAAAGAAATAACCACATAATTATGTCATTCTCATAAATTCAAACAAAAATATATTTCTTTTTTTCTGACTCTAATCTGTTCGACTTTAACCGTTTCTCTCGTGTTCAGGAGAAGAGTCTTACGGATCTCTTCGGGTATCGATGAGATCGGAGAGCTGCATTGGGACATGACCCTTTGTCTGCTTTTTGCCTGGATCCTTTGCTACTTCTGCATTTGGAAAGGGGTCAAGTCCACTGGGAAGGTGAGCTGAGAACGTTAAAAGAGCCGTACTGTTAAAATTAATAATAAAAAAAAAAAACCCTAAACTTTCCCTGCACTCTTGTACAGTAGGTTATAGATACAGTACATGAGTCTTAATGCTTCTATGTAACTTTGACTTCCTAGGTTGTGTATTTCACTGCGACCTTCCCGTATGTTATGCTGCTGGTTCTTCTAATCAGAGGGATAACGTTGCCCGGGGCATGGCGAGGCATCCGGTTCTACCTTTACCCTGACCTGGGTCGTCTAGCAGACCCACAGGTATTCAGCTTCACTTAGATAACGATCGTGATATTAAACCTGTTGTTCTGTAGACGTATGTTGTGACGTCGTATAAACCAAATGTCCTTTCTACATATTGTATAAAGCATCTAGAATCTTTTTAGAAAGGCTCAGAGCACATGAACACATTTATCTTTTGTTTGATTATGGACTTCTTTCTAACCACACATGGACATGAGTTCTTCTCAAGGGAAAGAGTACAGATTGTACTTTCTCTTCAACGCAGGAGAGGATTGACCAGATGTTTCTCGTCCCCTAAAGCCGGTCACCCTGCATGAAAACAATGTTTGTTTCATGTCTGTGAAGTGTCCTGCTGTGCACTTTGACCTTTCCCCTGTTTCCCCATCTGGTACAAAATGAGGGATCTCCCATGGGAAGAAAAACAGGGAAATGTTCAAAAGAGAAAAAGGACTTAAAGATTCAGTATTTATGTTTTATCTGCTTAAATATTTCCTGTGTTTTAGTTGTGGTGAGCACGGTGACTTTTCTTTAGTTCATATAATTAGTTTACATTCACAAATGACCTCTGACCTGTCGGTTCCTCAGGAGCTCTCGGTTCCACAGTTCCACTGGACTACAGACTGTTGTTGAAAGGACGTTATTTACATTGACATCATTTCCTGTCTGGTGTCACCTAAATGAGGACGAGGTTCACTTCTGATTCTGATTCATCTCGAGGTTTCTTCCTCGTATCCTCTCAGGGAGATTTTCCTCACCACCGTCACCTCAGACTTGATCGTTAGGGATAAATGTTCATCTTCATCCTGTTTCTATACTTGTGTAAAGCTGCTTTGAGACAATGACGATTGTTAAAAGCTCTGTACAAATAAATTGAAATGAACTGAATGGAATAATGGAATGTATCGTGGGGATGTGGGAAAATAGTGGTTAAGGTGTTGGGCTACCAATCGGAAGGTTGTGAGTTCGATTCCCACGTCCACCAAGCTGCCACTGTTGGGCCTCTGACCCTCGATTGGTCAGATGAGAACAAATGTAAGTCGCTCTGGAAAAGGGCATCTGCTAAATGCTGGAAATGTATTCTATAGTCTGTGTAAATGATTGTAGAGTTTAGACTGTACTTCATCTATAATGTACATTTTAACAACACACATTTACATTTGTGGTCAAAATCCATTTCCATCGATCCAGATTCAAATCCGATTGTTGTCTTATTTTTAAAATGATAATCAGTTTATCGTATTTAACCTCCCACGTTATTCTGAATTTTCACAATTTAGCATCAAAAATCTGCATATGAGATTTCAGACTTTCTAAACTTTAAATCATCAATTTATATGATGTGGATAATCTCTATAGAATAAGACAATCGAGTGTAAACGGGGTCAAACTCACTGAATCAATCGATATCATTTCCTAACACTTTTAATATTGGACATTGTCTCAAAGCAGCTTTACAGAACATAAGAAACATAAAATGATATTTTATGAAAAGAAAATGATATTATATAAAGATTAATATAATACAAACATTCAAGATTAATATTAGACTTATATTTAAATGCTTTTGTATTTATCCCCAATGAACAAGCCTGAGGTGACTCCTTTAGATGGAAGAGGAAGAAACCTTGAGCACAACCAGACTTAAAAGGGGAACCTCATCCTCATTTGGGTGACACCGCAGGGTGTGATTATAAATATAAAGTCTTGTTTATGAGGCGGTTGTTGTCCTAAAAGACCACATGGAGTTCGCATCTTCTCTTCGAATGTCTGAATAGTTCATGACGCATCCGTGAGTCCAAACGGAGCTGGTACATCTCTAGGTGCCTCAGGATCCTCACTCATCCTCATCCTCATCTTAATGAAGGTCCAAAATCTGCATGACATGGAACACATCTGGAGCTGGTACAATCTCTAGATGCCTCTGGATGGGTAGAAAAAAGAAGATCAGTGGAGTTGATGTTTATAATATTAAAACTGACACTGAATTTATCCCTTTGACTCAACAGCTGTCAATGTTCTACTGATATCATGTGAGGTGGTAAGACGGAGTGAGGACGTCAGCGTGTCCGTAAAACGAGGCGCAAAACCTTTTCGATGAAACATATCGTGATTTTGATTCGGATCAAAATTTGGTTTTGATTTTTATGAGTACTAAATCCCAGGTTACATCAATTCTCATTCTTCTGAACTTTCCCAGGTATGGATGGATGCAGGAACGCAAATTTTTTTTTCTTATGCTATCTGTCTGGGCTGCTTAACAGCACTGGGCAGCTACAATAAATACAACAATAACTGCTACAGGTGAGACCACTGAAAGGGTAAAATAATTCAGTTTAAACTAAACATGTGAAAAGTGCCATTCAGTCTCTGTAAGTTTGCTTGACCTTTTTGTTTATACCCACAGAGATTGTGTGGCTTTATGCTTCCTGAACAGTGGAACAAGTTTCGTAGCTGGATTTGCTATTTTTTCTATTCTGGGTTTCATGTCGTTCGAGCAGAACGTCCCTATTTCTGAGGTAGCAGAATCAGGTATGTATTGCATTTCAAATATCGGTCTTTATTTGGGACTTTTGGTATAATCATGTTCTGGGAAAAAAAAGTATATAGTGAAAATTTGTATCTTCAACAAAATCCCTGCAATTACTGTACATTCAACATAAACACAGAGAATAAATCGGCACTTAAATATAACCGAAATAGAAAAGCTTTAACTGGCACCTAAACAAACCTGAGTGCTATTTTACATCCCAACAGAATTTTAGATTCATGGTATCTTTAGTCTGCAACCTAGCAAACCATCTTCAGTGTGTTAAGGGTGTGTGCCATAAATATATAATATGTAATAGAAAAGAAGCCTTTATTTTGTTATATAATCATTACAGCCCAGTGCACTCATTACCTTCTTCATATACTTTGGAAGTTTGGGTCAGAGCACAGGGTTAGCCGTGATACAGCACCACTGGAGCAGAGAGAGTTAAGGGCCGTGCTCAAGGGCCCAACAGTGGCAGCTCTGGAGCTTGAACCCTGATCCTCCAACCAACAACCCAGTGCCTCATCCGCCGGAGCCATTAATAGACAACAAATCTAGGCACAGAGTGTCATACAATATGTAAATTATTTTCGTGTGTGTGTGTGTGTGTGTGTGTGTGTGTGTGTGTGTGTGTGTGTGTGTGTGTGTGTGTGTGTGTCAACCATGATAACAGTGCATTTGTGTAAACTGTTCATTTATGTATCCAGGCCCTGGATTAGCTTTCATCGCATATCCTCGTGCAGTGTCCATGATGCCTTTCTCTCCGCTGTGGGCCTGTTTCTTCTTCATTATGATCGTGCTGCTCGGCCTGGACAGTCAGGTAACACACTAACGCAGTATGAACAGTTATTACAATCAGTTGCATCAAGACTTTTTAATGCTCTTGGGCCTAAGAGGTGATAAGAAGTTTCCCTAGTTGTCCCGATATATATATATATATATATATATATAGACAAAACCGGCTCTGATAAATAACATAAAGCATCTGTAAAGTTCTCAGTTTATTTCTCAGTAATTCTATAATCTAATCTAATATTAATTTGTCTCCTGATCTGATTTTTCAGTTTGTCTGTGTGGAGAGTTTGGTGACAGCGGTAGTTGACATGCACCCATCGGTGTTCCGTCGCAAAAACCGGCGTGAACTTCTCATCCTGGCTGTGGCCTGTGCTTCGTTTCTCATGGGACTGATCATGCTGACAGAGGTACGGCAGTGACCGTGTAATTTTACATGTAGTTACACTGTCACTGCACCATCGCACTGCACCATCGCACTGCACCATCGCACTGCACCATCGCACTGCACCATCGCACTGCACCATCGCACTGCACCATCGCACTGCACCATCGCACTGCACCATCGCACTGCACCATCGCACTGCACCATCGCACTGCACCATCGCACTGCACCATCGCACTGCACCATCGCACTGCACTGCAAGGAAAGAATAAAAACAAAATAAATGGCAATCTATCTCTCTCTCTCTGTCCCTCTCTCTCTTTCCCTCTCTCTCTGTCTCTCTCTCTGTCTCTCTCTGTCTCTCTCTCTGTCTCTCTCTCTCTCTCTGTCCCTCTCTCTCTCTCTCTCTCTCTCTCTCTCTCTCTCTCTCTCTCTCTCTCTCTCTCTCTCTCTCTCTCTCTCTCTCTCTCATGTATAGGGTGGAATGTATGTCTTCCAGCTGTTTGACTACTATGCAGCCAGTGGGATGTGTCTCCTCTTTGTTGGCGTTTTTGAGACTATTTGCATTGCCTGGATTTATGGTGAGAATTTGTTCACAAATATTTTTATAAACATTTTCTCCCTGTTGGTTTTTAATTTACCTTTGTATCTGTAAAATGTTACAGTATATGTATCTGTAATGTTAAAACGCCAGGCCACTGGGTGTCTGAGTGTACCATAGAGATATGAGATATGAGATATGAGATATGAGATATGATGGCCTGAACAGGGTCATACATTCAAGTTTTTAAAAATAATAATAATAATAATAATAATAATAATAATAATAATAATAATAACAACAATAATAATAATAATAATAATAATTATTATTATTATTATTATTATTATTATTATTATTATTATTATTATTTTATATAATTGTACTGCAGCGAGTCACTCATGAGACATTTTGGCTTGACTTTGACTCCAGGTTACACCATGCACCTTTTTTTTATGTATTCAAACACAAAATATAGAAATATTTCTTTTCTAATACACTGCTTTTACTCAAGATGTGAGAGAAAGAGATTTGTTTGTTTGTTTATTTATTTATTTATTTATTATTTTTTATTTTTATTTTTTAGGTGCTGAACGTTTTTATGACAATATCGAGGACATGATCGGTTATCGCCCTGGACCTTACATTAAGTACTGTTGGCTGTTCCTGACTCCAGCCACCTGTTTTGTAAGTTTCCCTAATGTGTCCCTGATATGTCTTTTTTATTTTATTTTTTTATTTAACTAATGCTGTTACAAACTCTCTCTATATACTAGCATACGTTGCTACTGGCTACTTTTTTATTCCCAATAATTTGCAATAGATTTAATCCATGTGCATTCGTTTGTCCCTTTAGGGCACCTTTGCTTTCTCTTTGATCAAGTATACTCCACTAAAGTACAACAATGAGTATGTCTATCCATGGTGGGGTTATACACTGGGCTGGCTTCTGGCATTGTCATCCATGGTCTGTATCCCTCTATGGATCGTGTATAAGATGTGCACTTCCAAAGGAACGCTAAAAGAAGTAAGAACTCTACTGGAACATGCAAGATACCAATGCCATAATTTGTTGTTGTTTTTTTTAACCTCTTTTCTTCTTCTTTCTCTCCTTAGCGATTCCATGAGCTGACCACACCATCTCCTGATCTGCCTATAACACGACAGGAGCAGGAGAAACTACAGGTTGTCTTTGCTGCTGATGGTGAAGATCTTCCACAGAGAAGAGCTTCTACTAAGGATGGATACTTTCCTGTCAGTGAAAAGGAATCACAATGCTGAATGCCTCACTGGCAAGAGACACTATGGAGCACTTTATGTTTCTATAAATGTGGTCCTTGGCGCCTTTACATTAATACCTCACACTGCTGATGACTGCCAAATCGCACCAAACTGAGGGGAAGGGAAATATTTTTGGCAGCGTATTTTGGAGAAGGCAATGTCGCCCTCTATGGGCATTTGTTTTTGCCAGTGTGGGCCATTTTCTTATTAGTAAGCAGTGCAAATTTTCAACTTCAAAAACTGTGCAACTTTTAACCTGTAAGTATTGGCTAGTCCATGTAGATTTCTGTGAGTTCCAGTTTTTAAAAAAAAAATTTTTATTTTGTTTTATTTTATCTTCAAAAACATGACAGTAGGTGGCTTGGCTATACTAAATTACTGGAACATGTGAGTGTTAATGTGATGGGAACATGTGAGTGTTAATGTGATGGGAACATGTGAGTGTTAATGTGTGAATGCACCATGTTAATGGTGACCTGTTTAGGGTGTGTGTAAGGATCCCTGGATCATCTATGTATTCACTGCAAACCTTAAAGAGCACCTAAAACCTGTTAGATTTAGACTCACTCTGTTGTACTGGAAATGGCAAAAAATTGACCCAAATGGCCAGTCATAAATTTATTTTCATGTTATCTCAAAACGTAGTCCACTATAAATGAATGTAAAATTTGTTGTAGAATATAAAATCATTTATACAACGTTGTAAACTGAACAGAATCAAATGAATTATTAATTTATTAAGTAAATATTTAATTAAATAATTAAGGTGCATACTTTGAAAGTAAAACTCAACCTCAACTAATCCCAACATTTATATAATAATAATAATAATAATAATAATAATAATAATAATAATAATAATAATAATAATAATAATAATAATAATAATATGGTTTATGAGCAAATGACAGATAACATATGCAAGAATTACTTAATTACTGCAGGTCTATTAGGACATTTTTCTACCTTCTGGTATTTTTTTTTTATCTTTATCTTATTTTTCTTATTTTTATCTTTTTTTTATTATTTTTTTTAATTAAATGTTAAATTCTGGACTGTTTTGTGATATAATTTTACAAATTTTAAAGTTGATAAACTACACAAATACGGTTCTCCTTCTCCTTCATTCAGTATTTGTATTATCTGTATTTTGTACTGTTGTATAGTTTTATCTGTCGTTATTATTCACATAACCATTTTTAAATAAAAATGAAGTCTGTTGGGTTTTTGTAAGGAAATCCAACAATTCAGATAATTATTCAATATTCTGTTTATACTTTTACATTTCTATATTATTTATATTATTCTTTTTAACATGTGATGAAGCATGACCAGTCTACGTGTATATAATATGTACAGAATAGTTACATTTACATCACAGGACATTTGGTACGTCCCATTTCCTGTTAATAAGTCTGAAGTACCCCAATTAAATCGGTTTAATTCTTTATTCGACTCCCTGGTGTTACTGTAATGACTGTAGACTGAAGACAGTGCTGAAGGAACTGAAGCTTGTAACTTCTCATTTCAGTTTGTTTCCTTGTGCTATTTTTATGAGTTGTAAAGTAGAATGTAATGCAAAATGTATGAGGAAAGAAAATAAGGGGAAATAAGGTAGGACATACCTCTCTCTCTCTCTCTCTCTCTCTCTCTCTCTCTCTCTCTCACACACACACACACACACACACACACACACACACACACACACACACACATACACACACACACACACTCATCCACACATCCAAACACACACACACACACACACACACACACACACACACACACACACACACGCCCATCCACACATCCAAACACACACACACACACACACACACACACACACACACACACACACACACACACACACACACACACACACACACACACACACACAATGTTACAGTGGTAGAACCCATTGTTAGTAAGCTGACAACATTTATTTCTAAGTTGACTGGACAAACTAAATAACTACTGAATATGTAAATAATTGGACTTAATGTATTCTGTCAGTCTCCATGTGTAAATATATTTTATGGTCAGATTATAAAACCCTGATATGGCGTCTTCTGTGCACAGAGATATTGCTACAGCATTGAAATGAAGAGAACCACATATGTGTCCGCCTGTAAGGTGTCCACAAACTTTTGGGCGTTATTGTATTTGATTCCAATAAATGAACAAAATATTATTGCATACGTTTGATAAGTATTGGTGTGTTGTATCTAAATGATGACACGAAGGGTCTATATGCTGTGGGTCTATAGAAATCTAACATTTATGAAAATATACTTATATACTTTAGCGGAATTGTCATATCTATAGAAATACGTATACTGCTGACTTCAACAGAAATGTCTAGTGCTATAGAGGTCTAGTAACATAGACATCTAAAATCTATAGAAATATACTGCTGACTCCAGCGGCAATGTCTACAGCTATAGAGGTCTATTAACATAGAATTGTATAGAAATATACTTGAGCAGGAATGTCTAGAGCTATAGAGCAGTAGTCCCATAGAGTTGTAATATCTATAGAAATATACTGCTGACTCCAGCAGAAATGTCTGGAGCTAAAGATTTCCAATCCCATAGAATTGTAATATCTATAAAAAATCTATCTTGACTCCAGCAGAATTGTCTACAGCAGTCGAGGTCTAATACCATAGGATTGTAATATCTATAGAAATATACTTCTGTCCTCAGCACAAATGTCTACAGCTCTAGATGTCTAAATCCAATAGAATTATTTCTATTATAATTATTTCTATTCTATACCAACCCCCCACAACCCACCCACCCCCCTCCCCCAGTTTATCTAATAACGCTGACGCCGCAGCAGTATTTAGTGACCACCAGGAGGCGCTACACTTTTTCTCCCCAGACTCCGGTCTCTGTTTACGGAAGTCGGTGTGACGTGTCAGTCAGCACACAGGCATTGTGGGATCGGAAGCGTCGCTCTCGCCATGGAGAAAGCAGCAAACATTAAAGTTTAGAGCGAAATGAGCGACTAAAGCGTGTGTGTTAAAGCCCGGGGTCGTGTCCGTGTGGTAAAGATGGTACTGAGTGTTGTAGCTGAGGTCTGAGGAGCTCAGTGAACACACGGATGGATGCCATCGATTCTCCACACAAGCAGTGAGAACATTGGTGTCAATGGACGTTTGTGTGCCTCAGAAGATTTAGGCCTTTTTTTTGTCGGAATTTTACACCAACTAAATATTTGTTTTCCGTTTACGGTTTTTGTTGAGAGTTGAGAGAAAGGAAACATGTCCGCGACCACGAGTCCAGAAGCGGTGAAGAAACTGCTGGAGAACATGCAGACGGATCTGCGCTCTCTGTCCATGGAGTGCAAGAAGAAATTCCCTCCTGTCAAAGAGGTAAGAGCTTCAACTTCATGTCTGATCCAGGATCAGGCTTTAGGGCTTTGATGAAGGTGTTTAAACTTCATGTCTGATCCAGGGTCAGGCTTTAGGGCTCTGGTGAAGGTGTTTACTACATCTCTGATCCAGGATCAGGCTTTAGGGCTCTGGTGAAGGTGTTTACTACATCTCTGATCCAGGATCAGGCTTTAGGGCTCTGGTGAAGGTGTTTAAACTTCATGTCTGATCCAGGATCAGGCTTTAGGGCTCTGGTGAAGGTGTTTAAACTTCATGTCTGATCCAGGATCAGGCTTTAGGGCTCTGGTGAAGGTGTTTAAACTACATCTCTGTCTGATCCAGGATCAGGCTTTAGGGCTTTGATGAAGGTGTTTAAACTTCATGTCTGATCCAGGGTCAGGCTTTAGGGCTCTGGTGAAGGTGTTTACTACATCTCTGATCCAGGATCAGGCTTTAGGGCTCTGGTGAAGGTGTTTACTACATCTCTGATCCAGGATCAGGCTTTAGGGCTCTGGTGAAGGTGTTTAAACTTCATGTCTGATCCAGGATCAGGCTTTAGGGCTTTGATGAAGGTGTTTAAACTTCATGTCTGATCCAGGGTCAGGCTTTAGGGCTCTGGTGAAGGTGTTTAAACTTCATGTCTGATCCAGGGTCAGGCTTAGGCTCGATGAAGGTGTTACTACATCTCTGATCCAGGGTCAGGCTTTAGGGCTCTGGTGAAGGTGTTTAAACTTCATGTCTGATCCAGGATCAGGCTTTAGGGCTCTGGTGAAGGGGTTTAAACTTCATGTCTGATCCAGGATCAGGCTTTAGGGCTCTGGTGAAGGTGTTTACTACATCTCTGATCCAGGATCAGGCTTTAGGGCTCTGGTGAAGGTGTTTAAACTTCATGTCTGATCCAGGATCAGGCTTTAGGGCTCTGGTGAAGGTGTTTAAACTTCATGTCTGATCCAGGATCAGGCTTTAGGGCTCTGGTGAAGGTGTTTAAACTTCATGTCTGATCCAGGGTCAGGCTTTAGGGCTTTGATGAAGGTGTTTAAACTTCATGTCTGATCCAGGGTCAGGCTTTAGGGCTCTGGTGAAGGTGTTTACTACATCTCTGATCCAGGATCAGGCTTTAGGGCTCTGGTGAAGGTGTTTACTACATCTCTGATCCAGGATCAGGCTTTAGGGCTCTGGTGAAGGTGTTTAAACTTCATGTCTGATCCAGGATCAGGCTTTAGGGCTCTGGTGAAGGTGTTTAAACTTCATGTCTGATCCTGGGTCAGGCTTTAGGGCTCTGGTGAAGGTGTTTAAACTTCATGTCTGATCCAGGATCAGGCTTTAGGGCTCTGGTGAAGGGGTTTAAACTTCATGTCTGATCCAGGATCAGGCTTTAGGGCTCTGGTGAAGGTGTTTAAACTACATCTCTGTCTGATCCAGGGTCAGGCTTTAGGGCTCTGGTGAAGGTGTTTAAACTTCATGTCTGATCCAGGATCAGGCTTTAGGGCTCTGGTGAAGGTTACAACACAATAACACACATCTGTGCAGTTTGTCAAGAAGAAGAAAAAATGTACACACAATACACAAAACCCTTGAAATATTATATACACAAAAATGTAAACATTAACAGTGATTTAATAAACTAGGTTTAAGTTAAGGCTGAGTCTCAAAATGACGACACAAAGGGTCTATATGCTGTGGGTCTGTAGAAATCTAACATTTATGATAATATACTTATGACTTCAGCAGAAATATCTAGAGCTAAAGATTTCTAGTCCCATAGAATTAAAATATTTATAGAAATATACTGTTGTCTTTAGCAGAAATGTCTACAGCTGTAGAGGTCTAGTCCCATAGAAAGGGTCCGTCTTTAGGGGTCTGTTTAAGATTTCAACACCCACAATAACAGACATTTATGCAGTTTGTCAATAAGGAAAAAATGGGGGCTGAGATACATGTCAAAGTTTTAAATAAAGTTTTAAAGGTTTAAATAATATTAAGGTAGGGGGTCACGGTGGCTTAATGGTTAGCACGTTCGCCTCACACCTCCAGGGTCAGGGGTTCGATTCCCGCCTCCGCCTCGTGTGTGTGGAGTTTGCATGTTCTCCCCGTGCCTCGGGGGTTTCCTCCGGGTACTCCGGTTTCCTCCCCTGGTCCAAAGACATGCATGGTAGGTTGATTGGCATCTCTGGGAAATTGTCCGTAGTGTGTGTGAGTGTGTGAGTGAATGAGAGTGTGTGTGTGTGAGTGAATGAGAGTGTGTGTGTGCCCTGTGATGGGTTGGCACTCCGTCCAGGGTGTATCCTGCCTCGATGCCCGATGACGCCTGAGATAGGCACAGGCTCCCTGTGACCCGAGACGCTCGGATAAGCGGTAGGGAATGAATGAATGAATGAACGAATATTAAGGTATTTAAATGTTCAGTGTGTTCCATAAAGATTTGTGTTTAGGAATAAATAAACAAAAATATCTAGATAAGAACTAGGAACTGTTTGTGGGGGATGTGATGGACCTGAAGTGTCTCCCAGATGGTAGAAGGTTAAATAGATGTTGTCCTTGTAGCTTTAAAAATCTAAATCAGTGTTGTAGCACATTAGGAGCCTGTACATCAGTACTATGGACACCGTTACCGTAGCAAATCTAGCAATAAAAAATTCTTTTTAACGTTCTGACTTTATCGACTTCCCCGTAGCAGTCCTGTGCTCGTCAGAAGAAAGTTTAGGTCCTGCCCCCAGCAGTCGGGTCTTGCTCTTCAGTAGCAGCTCGTGAGCATCGGTGTGTGTGTTTGTAGCTGTGTGTCTTCATGTCCACTCTCGTTACCTCCTCCAACTAGCTTTAAGCTGTGTTTTATTTATTTTGAGAAATTTGTAAGTTTGCTTCAATGTTTTTTTTTTATTTTATTTTGTAATGTGATTTTGTTCTTTAAACACTGTCATGGCTTCTCCATCAGTCCACTAAAGTAATCTTGGTTTAACAAACAGTGTAGTATTTAACTAACCCTAACGCTTTAGCTCTAAATGTGCACAATGTAGAAGCTTCCAGACCTTCTGCGTCTCATGGTCGGTACCTTTGACGGGTGACGTGTACAGCATCGCTCCCAAACACACAGCATCGTCCCACCTGTAACAGTCAAAGCTTTCAATTGTATCTTAGACATTACATCATTCTATAACATCTCTTAGAAATTAAGAAATAAGCTGATTTTATGTTGCCATGGATACCTAACGATTACTCAGCTGATTAATCAATTAATTTTTTTTTTTGCTTTTTCTGAGGTAATTAAATAAATCTTACAGATTAAAAATAGATATTTATTTTTTTAATCTCCGTCGTGTCGTCCTCCATCCAAACTAAACACACAGCAAAAAATATTTATAAAGAAATATTTCCTTTTATAAGATTACAATTGACCACTAGAATAGAATATCGACCCTATTTCTAGTCATTTTTACATTATATTCTTCTATTTGCTGATTCTTTTGCTTTCTTCTAGAAGTAGATGCTTAAAATTATTAGCACAGTCTGCCGATAGAACGAGAACCGAATCAGTACTAAGAGGCCTGACGTTAAAGAGGCCTGACGTTAAAGAGGCCTGACGTTAAAGAGGCCTGATGTTCCTGTGCACAAACTGAGCTCCATGAAGATCAAGTTAGATTCTGAGTGTCCTGCACAGAGGTCTAACCTCATCCAACTGGACCACTTGACCTCCTCATCCAACATCAGTACCTGATCTCATCAAAGCTCTTGCAGCTGAAAGCACGTATGTGAGTGACGGTCAGGTGTCCGCAAACTTTTGGTCGTATAGCAAACGCTCGCACGAAGTCGGCAAGGCTGCGTGAAAACCAAAGCGTCTCTTAGGAGCTCCTTCGATCTTTGCGTTATTAGAATGGTAATCAACGTTCATTCTCTCATCACACACACACACACACACACACACACACACACACACACACACACACACACAGAAGTAATAAAGATGAATTTGGCTGAGTAAGTAGTTTGAGTTTTGGCGGATATGAAAAAGAAGTCCATAGCGAGTACAGCTTTGGGCTGCGTAGACAGTTTGTGTTCGTGCCAGGAGGAAAAAAAAATCTGTCGTCAGGGAGTTTGGAGGAAGTTTAAGCGGAATCAACAACAAATGACGCAATATCGTTTGGACGAATGTAACGCGAGTTACCGCGGACGCCGTAGACATCCTAATGAACCCGTGTTGTGTTAACCACTAATCACGGTCACAAATCACCCTTAGTTTTTTTTAACGACTAAAACAGATGATGTCTATTCGAGGACTTTTCACAACATTTAGCACTTCATTCGGAAATCAGCTTAACATCAGCTGCAGACATTTTTCTAATTAAAACGTATCGCTTCAAGTAAAAGTCCCATATAAGAGGTGTTAATGTCGATTAGGTTTTTAATGTACTTCGCTGACTGTGGTGCTCTAAAAGACGTGTTAATAAAGGAATTTGCATTAGAGAGTGTAGACGGTTCAGTTTGGTCCAGGCAGAAGTTCTCTCGCTGCACAGCGCTCGCTTTGTAGAAAGCACCGGTTCCTCTTGTTTATCGCCGCTATTAACACCCACGTAACTGCAGGATTGAGAGTTTTCATCGTTTCCTCCAACACCAGAGCAGGTTTGGTAAACTGGAGACCCCCTGCTTAGGGAACAAATGAACCGATCAGAGCTAAATGACTGTTATACCTGTTACGGCGCTCGCTGAGTGTCTCCTTTTATTTTGTTTTCAGGCTGCAGAATCCGGCATCGTCAAGATCAAGACCATAGCTGCAAGAAACACGGACATCCTTGCCGGTAAATCCGTCCAGTGGTTTTAAATGTTTTTGGGAATGATACGAAGATATTTCAGATCCTACTCTCGATGTTCTTCAGTTTTATTATCAGACTATTGACGATGCTTAGACACCTTGTTACTTCCGTACACGTGTCTGTGTTTTTCCCGTTCGAGATCGACGCAGGACCTTGTTTTCGTTTGCTGACGTTCTCTCTCTTTTCTCATGTTCTCCTCAGCTCTGAAAGAGAACAGCTCCGAGGTGGTGCAGCCGTTCCTGATGGGCTGCGGAACCAAAGAGCCCAAAATCACCCAGCTGTGTCTCGCCGCCATTCAGAGACTCATGTCCCACGAGGTGGTGTCGGAGGTGTGCACGTCTTCACACGTCTTCACACGTCTCAATCCTGCTCCTCATACACATTCACAGTGTCATGCGGTGGCTTATACGCATCATTAAGTATTTAAAGAGTAACTCAGACGCTCTTTTATTTCTGTTGTCGCACCCCCTGGGTTCACCGGATGCTCGGTGCTCCGCCATAATCGCTGGGGTTCACAGACAAAAAGACGCTACACCGCATTATTTATGAAGATACATAAAGCCCTGAACTTTGAACTTAGGCAGGAGCCCACAATTCTGGGCACGTATTCGTAATGTAGATGATTCTTAGTGTATAGAGTTTCTCCTAGTGATGACATTCTAAGGAAATTCTTCGAAATGTTGGCATTTGCCCTTCAAATTAAAGAGGAGATCCGAGTAGAGATAAAAGTCCTTCATAAAGCATCTTAACCCTTAAAAGAGCTCATAAGGTGTAAAAGTGTTAAGAGAAGTGAGGAGGACTTTTAAGAGGATGAAGAGTTTCTTTATGATACAGATTAGATGGTGTAGGGATTATTGTTGTGACCTCATATTAGAGATCACATCTCAGACTTTATATATATTCTGTCAGTATGTCATTTAGTGAGACTCTAACATCTCTGAAACAGAGCTGAAATGCCCCAGAGGCAGAAACCATATCATTTGTCTCTCTGACGTTTCTGCTCCGTGTCGTTTACATTTACATTATATTTATTACATTTCTAACATACAGATGTTAGAACATCTCTAATACGATCGCTCACCAACGTCATCCTTACACCGTATAACCTCAAATATCTTAAAGTGAAGCTTTGTAATAGAGCAGATTTTAAAAGCGCTCCTATTTTATTTCATTTTATTGGACAACCAATCACAGTCTTCAAAAGAATGGGTCACCTAGTAACAGGTTTAGCTCCGCCCCCTCTCTAAGATAAACTTAGGTATTTCTAAGTTTTTCTGAGCTCGGTCCTGATTCTCTCTAGAGATAAGATTCCTAGTTAGATATTTTGCAGCTGAATTAAGGAGCTCTGTGAGATTATTCTTACAAACTTTATGAATACAAGTCCTGGAGTTTTGCAACACACACACACACACACACACACACACACACACACACACACGTATAACCACTGCGCTATCGTATCGTGTATTTTTAATCGCCTAAAGTCAGTAGTGTACTACTCCTGAGATTTCACAATGTTTACGTTAATACTGTGCTAAATTGATCACTCTCGCTCTACATCATTCACTGTACACTAATTAGACATTTAATTAGATTTTAAATGTGAGCCAGTAGCTTAGGGTTTGGGTTAGGGTTGGGTTTAGGGTTGGGGTTAAGGGTTAGGGTTGGGGTTGGGGTTAGGGTTGGCATTAGGGTTTAGGATTAGGGTTGGTGTTAGGGTTAAGGGTTAGGGTTTAAGGTTGGGGTTAGGGATTAGGATTAGGGTTAGGGTTAGGCATCACGGTTATAAAGACTGTACTGTATACACACACACACGCACACACGTGCGTGCTCACGGTGTGATTGTCTGGCCACGCCCCCTAGATTTTATTTGTAAAACACTATTTCAGCCACCATCGCTCGTGCAGCAGCTTACCACAGACTTCTATAATATCTTAACACGTACAAATCTGATCCCTTTGTTTCACTTCACTACCGTGTTGAAAAAACAGGATGTTAAAAATAGCCCCAGTCGTTTTATCCACTTCCTGGTTTATACCCTGCTGTAACCTGCCAGCACCACGTTGTCTTTAGCACTACAGATCTGAGAGGATCTGATTTGCAGCTCGGTCTCAGAAGGGTCAGTTATACGATCGGGTCGGTGTCAGATAAAGCAGCACAAAGATGGGGTTTGACAACGTGGGAACGAATAAGTCTGGCTGTCTGGACGACGTCAAGCCGCTCGACTCTCAGGACGACGCCGGACTTGTGGAATGGGCTCCGTTTAGTATCTACTGAAGTCTGGCTAAAGTAAAGATCCTCAGAATAAAAGAGAAGCATAATAACTTAAAATTTAGTCTTAGTGTAATTTTATTTTATTTTATAGTTTTATTTAATTTTTCGAATTATTTAATTGGATTAATATGATTGATTTATTTATTTGTGTCTTTTTATTGAATGTTTTGTGCTTATATGTGGAGCAGAGTGTCAGTATAGTAGGAAACTATATAGGAAACTTTTTAAATTATTATTATGAAAAATACCAGAACCTATGGAATTTTTTTACTTTTTTTTTTTTTTTTTTATGTTTATTACTTTTTTTTTTTCCTAGAGCCTTCTATTAGAACCCATAAGCTTCCCAATACCCCTCCGGTCACGTCTACGTTACTCCAGATAAATCTGAAACACATTTTTCTCTACACTTTGTCCTTCCATCCGAACTGAGATGCTGTTTATGTCCAAGGAAAAACCGTGACGTAAATAAACGCCTGACCGAATGATGCACGATATAAGGATGTAAAGCACTTTCAAACTTTTTACTGTGGTCATTTATAGACAAAGCCCCAAATACAGGGACGGGGATCTCTCTAATTCCATTAGATCTCAGTTTAGAATGCCAAAAAATATTAATATATCTTGATTCATTTTTTTTCCTCAAACGAGGAAATTTATATTTTTATATATATTAATATATATATATTTTTTAATATATATATATTATTTTTTTTGCAATTATTTTAGAATTTTCTTATAATGAAAAGAAGGTTCTATGTCATTGGTTACTCTTGAATATTACTTTGGCAGATTAATAATAACAACAATTATAAATAAATAAATAAACAAATAAACAAACATTCAAAAATACTGTAAATAAATAATAGTCCCGTTCTAAACAGCACAGTTTAAGGCAGACTCGGGCAAACTACGGCCCTTTGCACATCCCTGTCCTGCCAGCTTAAGGACAATCATTAATTATAGGGATGCACTGAATGTTTTCGGCCAAAATACCTACATCAGCGAAACAACACGTCAGAGACACAAGTGTAATGATGCAATTAAGAAGCGCAGCCGGTACACGGTTATCTGGATAAGAGCCAACATGTCTGTGGGGTGTGTGTGTGTGTGTGTGTGTGTGTGTGTGTGTGTGTGCGTGGTGGGGGAGGGGGTGTTTGTATCTGCAAAGAGTCTCTCCACGTCGGGTTTCATTTATCACCTGAAATCCAAGCATCCCGATTGACATTTTAAATATGAGAAGAATGCGGCGCAGCAAAGAAACGTCAATCCGAGCAGCGAGCAGCGCCCACGCTGTCTGTAGCGGACGGTTTTGAAAAGGCAAGAAAGTTTCCCAGTGATGGTGCAAAGGCAAAAGGCATAACACAAAAAATCATGGAATCGATTTCCTTAGATCAGTGGGCACCAACCTGTCGATCGTGAGGGTGAACAGCGATAAGTGACGCAAGCCAGAGAGATTAACAAGTTAAAAATAAAGTGATTCAGTAATTAGTTGTTGTCTTATTTGACCTACAGTAAACAGCACAGTCACATTGTCTAATAGAAATATTTACAGAATAGTTTTATGCTTCAGATTATCAGTACCAGCTATTCAAAATATATCATTTAGTGCATTTTACAATGGAAGAAATTTGAGCAGAATGAAGTTCAGGTTATCGTCGGTGTGGCCCTCTGACATCGTCGGTGTGGCCCTCTGACATCGTCGGTGTGGCCCTCTGACATCGTCGGTGTGGCCCTCTGACATCGTCGGTGTGGCCCTCTGACATCGTCGGTGTGGCCCTCTGACATCGTCGGTGTGGCCCTCTGACATCGTCGGTGTGGCCCTCTGACATCGTCGGTGTGGCCCTCTGACACAGTTCAGGTTTCTCATGTGGCCCCCTTGTAAACCCCCCCCCCCCCACACACACACACACACCTGGTTTAAGGTAAGCTATCGCTTTAATGAAGATGAAGAATTTTTCAAGAAAGAACTGATGCATCAAAACTGTGTAAATTTTTGTTGTTGTTTTTTTTTCCCTTTCACCTTTATCACTTTTTCACCTTGTAACATGTGCTTTATCTGCTAAGCTGCCACTATTGGGCCCTTGGGCCCTTACCGCTCCAGTGGTGCTGTATCATGACCTCTGACCTTACGTTCTGATCCCAACCTCCAAAAAATTTCAGTGTGCTGTAATGTATATGTGACGATATAAAAGGCTTGATATAAGCACATGGGAGTAAAAACACAGTAAATACCCAGTCTAACCTGTCACTTCAGTCATATATAAATAAATAAATAAATAAATAAACATCATGGCATGGGGTTAAATATATTTGATGGAAGCTTCCACATGTGCCTCAGCTCTTGTGTGTAATTCTGTAATGTGTGTTTTTTCAGGCAGCAGCAGGAAACATTATTAATATGTTGTGGCAGCTGATGGAGAACGGCCTAGAGGAACTAAAGCTCCTGCAAACAGTGCTAGTGCTGCTTACTACCAACACAGTAGTACACGACGAAGTCCTCTCGAAGGTACCAAGCGTATAAAACACGTGTCATAACAGTCATGTTACGTCTTATCTAAATACCATGTCGTAGAAGACGTTTTGTAACACGGTTGTTTCCTGTTCTTCTTCCAGGCCATCGTGCTGTGCTTCCGTCTCCACTTCACTAAAGACAACATCACCAACAACACGGCAGCGGCGACGGTCAGGCAGGTCGTCACCGTGGTGTTCGAAAGGATGGTCGCGGAGGACGACAGATATAAAGGTGATGGAGAAAGTATAGAGGAATCTGATGTAACCCATGTTTGGGAGGAGTGCTGGTGGCCAGCCATTGTGAAATGACACAGTATGTTGGAGCTCATGTAGTCACTTATGACTTAACTAAAGCAAACTAAAGCAGGATCTTTCACCCAGCACGACCGAGCGAAAGCTTAATGTGTTCGTATTGTTCTGTTCTACTAAATGACACACATGTAAGTCACTCTGGATATGAGTGTGTTCCAAACGCTGTAAATAACTCTGGTACGTTTTTAGATCGATTTTATTCTGTTTCTTAAGAATTTCAGTACTCGGTTCAACACGTCACTTATTTGTCTTTCCTTTCAGGCATGGCGGAGCAGCCTCCTGTTATTCAAGCTAACAGTAACCGCAGGTCTGTGAGCACGCTCAGACCAAGCGCTAAAGATGCCTACATGCTATTTCAGGTACGGATATAACACACAGTTCTCACACACAGTTCCATCACCTCCTCTTTAGCAGATCTGTATATAAGCGCTTTATCCGTTTGCTGATCATTAGGTCCTAAGGATCATATTTTAAGTTAAAGGTGCGGTGCACGATGTTTGAGAAATGCTTCAGATAACTGAGTCGGGCCGACAAACAAAACCAACGTGTAGCCGATGAGCAGAAAGGGGCGTGTCTTGTCAATACGTCGTCTTCCACGTGAAACGGAGCTAAACCTTTACAGTACACACAGTACTACAAAAACACATCTGTATTACCGTAGTATTACTCATTGTGTTCATCTATTGATAAAGATATCCCCTCGGCCGGCCGCCCCAGCAGGTTCTGCTATAATAGTTGCCTGGGTTACGTCTGTATGTGTGGGCGGAGCTATCAATACAGGGGTGGGACCCATTTGGGTTAGGGGCGTGTTTGTTTTGGTGATTTCAAATGTCAACATTGGCTTTCAGACATCGTGCACCGCTCCTTTAAGGCCAGAAGTAAAAATAAAAAAAAAGAAAGCTAAAAGATGATTTCAGGAAACGTTCTGGTTGTAGATAATTGTCAGTTTGATGCCATATGGAGGTTCTGCGTCACTCATCATTCATCCTTACGATCTAGGACTTGTGTCAGTTGGTGAACGCTGACGCCCCCTACTGGCTGGTGGGAATGACGGAGATGACTCGGACGTTCGGGCTGGAACTTCTGGAGTCCGTTTTAAACGATTTCCCTGGAGTTTTTATACAGGTAAGCGGACGCGTCCTTCTTAACCTGGTTTAGATATTTAGTTTAAACAAACTCGCTGTACATGCAAAATCTTTTTATTATCCCGTGTGAGTGTAACCACTTTGTGAAACAATATGCCCGATATCCCATCTCAGCACCAGGAGTTCGCCTTCCTGCTGAAGGAGCGCGTGTGTCCGCTGGTGATCAAGCTTTTCTCGCCCAACATTAAGTTCCGTCAGGGCAGCAGCAGCAGCAGCGCTGCGTCACCTGCCCCGGTCGAGAAACCCTATTTCCCCATCTGCATGCGTCTGCTGCGGGTCGTCTCCGTACTGATCAAGCATTTCTACAGCTTACTGGTGAGAAACAGAATCTTACATTACGTTACACTTTACAGCTCCACATAACAGCGTCAGGAAAGCCGACATGCAGATGTTTCGCAGCAGATGTTTCTCATGTCGACCTAATTGCCCCTGTATTGTTGATGATTGCGCAGGTGACCGAGTGTGAGATCTTCCTGTCTCTCTTGGTGAAGTTTCTGGATGGTGAGAAGCCTCAGTGGCTCCGAGCCGTGGCTGTGGAGTCTGTACACAGGCTTTGTGTGCAGCCACATTTACTTCGGTGAGAACTTACGAAACAGACGCTCTGTTTTTTAAATGATGATCAGCTCTTGATGGTGCTTCTCTACTCTGGCTCTTATCCCTTCGCTGTGTGTGTGTCTGTGCTACGTGTAGGTCTTTTTGCCAGTCTTATGACATGAAGCAGCACTCAACCAAAGTATTCCGAGACATCGTCAATGCACTCGGTTCTTTCATCCAGTCTCTTTTCATTGTACCCAGCACAGGAAATGTCTCTGCTAACACACCTGCAGGTCTCTCTCTCTCCCTCTCTCTCTCTCTCTCTCTTTCTCACACACACACACACACACACACACACATTATGTCACACGCACACTTCATAAAGAATGCCTCTCTTTACATGTCTTCTTTCTATTCCTGCATGCACTCTCTTCCTCCTGATCCTTTCTTGCTTCCTTTCAGGTGGTTCAGTATCAGGTGCCCAGACCGCAGCTCAGGGAGGTCCAGGAGCAGCAGGTGGCCCTGGAGGTCTGAACACGCAGGCTGCATTCGAATACCGTGGCATGTGGATCCCCCTAATGAGCGTCAGCGTGCAGGGCAGCGCCAAGGCCACCTAGTCAGTAAAACCATACGTGCCGTCACAAGTTTACACAAATCAGAACATGCAGCTTGGGATTTTCTCTGAGCATCTCCTTGGTTCCTCTTCACTAGTCTGGAGATGTTGGATAAAGTCGAACCGCCTTCCATTCCTGAGGGCTACGCGATGTCCGTGGCATTCAGCGCCCTACTCGACCTCGTACGAAGCATCACCTCTGTCATCGAGAAAGAGCTGGCCAAGGACGAAGAGGAGGCTGCTGCCAGAGAAGAGACGAAGCTTAGTGCCCCACCGCAGAGCGAAGGAAGTCCTCAGGATCCACGTAAGCTATCGTTCATCCCTTAAGTCTTTTTTTGAAATAGTATGAAAGATGTTCAGTCTTTGGCTTTTTTTTTGTTTGTATTGTTTAAAAATGTGTGTTTGTTACAGAACCCCAGCAGGTGTGGGAAGAGATGGTGAGTGCATGCTGGTGTGGTCTTCTAGCAGCTCTTTCTCTTCTACTAGACGCCAGGTGAGTGGAGCCTTCTAGCAGATGTCATTCAGTCAGACTGCCAGAACACATAGGATCCGATACAGAGAGAGTCATTTTCGAGTGTGTGTGTGTGTGTGTGTGTGTGTGTGTGTGTGTGTGTGTGTGTGTGTGTGTGTGTGTACGGTACAGTACGGACGAGACGGCCACGGAGAACATACTAAAGGCCGAATTGACTATGGCGTCTTTATGCGGTCGTCTCGGCCTTGTGACCCCTCGAGATGCTTTCATCACTGCTATCTGTAAAGCTTCACTTCCCCCACACTACGCTCTTACGGTACTCAGCAGCAACGCAGTGAGCCTCTCCAACAAAAGTGAGTCATTCTGTATGGGAGAGTCGGTATTCACATGTCGGTTGGTGGGTGTTTGCAGCCATTTAGAATGTGTGTGTGTGTGTGTGTGTGTGTGTGTGTGTGTGTGTGTGTGTGTGTGTGTGTGTGTATGTTGTAGCATACTCTATTCAAGGCCAGAATGTACAGATCATCAGTCCATCCAGTGAGTCTCATCAGCAGGTGGTGGCTGTAGGGCAACCGCTCAGTGCACAACCCCAGGGCACAGTGGTGGTAAGACAAAAATACCCCCCACCACACCCCTAACCAGCCCATTTCACCCTCCCCCCTCCTCGTAAATAAACTCTCTGTTTCTCTTCATTTTAGCTCACAGCCAAAAACATCCAGTGTATGCGGACTCTGTTGAGTCTAGCTCATTGTCACGGAGCTGTGCTGGGAACCTCTTGGCAGCTAGTGCTTGCTACCCTGCAGGTAATAACACCCCGTTTGCAGATCCATTTGTTTGCCATACGGTCGGTGTGTAAACCTTGGAGCACACGTTTATATTCTCTGTTTAAAAAAAAAGAAAGAAAGAAATCCATAAAACAAGTTCATTACCGGTGCTTTTTGTAAACGTGGAGTGAAGTGATGTACATACAGCCATGTTGTTGTGTGTATGTGGACTACAGACCAGTTAGCCACTAACGGGTTGTTTGCACTTTCATGCCTTTTTTTTTTAAAGAAAACTTACATTATTTATACAAAAAAATAAAAACTGCCGCATCGGCACCAAAAACGTATCGTCCGGTGCCTGAGGGAGACGAGTAACAGTGACGTTGATTTATTACCTTGTGTCGATGCTGTGATGAATATTTAAATATATTTTTTTATTCCCTACAAATCTCTCCTGTTTTCCCTCAGCACCTGGTGTGGATTTTGGGGCTGAAGCCAGGGTTCGGTGGAGCGCTGAAGCCTGGGAGAGCAGCAGAGGGTCCCAGCACTGTATGTTTAACCAGCTTCAGTCAAGTCCATCTTATATATTTTATTTACACACACAGATAAGCCCTTAACAGCGTTTATTTCTCTCACAGGTTCTAACGACTGCCGTAATGACGGACCTTCCGGTCATCTCCAATATCCTCTCCAGACTCTTTGAAAGCTCCCAGTAAGTTGGGTGTAATCATGTCGCGCGTCACCGACCGTCGGATCATTGGCGTATTAACCGTTTTTGTGCCCTCAGGTACCTGGATGACGTCTCTCTTCATCATCTGATTAATGCCTTGTGTTCCCTGTCCATGGAAGCGATGGAGATGGCTTACGGCAATAACAAGGTCCGTCTCAAACGCTGGAGTT
Organism: Tachysurus fulvidraco; assembly: GCF_022655615.1. Classification (NCBI taxonomy): domain Eukaryota; kingdom Metazoa; phylum Chordata; class Actinopteri; order Siluriformes; family Bagridae; genus Tachysurus; species Tachysurus fulvidraco. Next base: position 422,800 of record NC_062527.1, read on the forward strand.
CACAGCCATGCTAACACGTTCAGCCCTTTGTTGCGTTACGTTAGTTATATAGACACGTGTATTAGCTATGAATACAACAATCACTGATGTGGCTTATTTATAACACCTTATCATGGTCCTGACGTCAATACCAATTTATTTTCACTAGTATGAATTTATTTTCAGTAACCGTTAAGTCCGCAGAAATAATTATTTAAGTGAGAAACATACATTATACATTATACAGTCTTCACTCTCAGGAAAACGGGCATTTAATTGTAATCGAATGGCACAAATGCCCTTTTACCCCGAGGCAGTTTGAGTGCAGGTTCGGAGCCTAATTTAGAACCAGTTCTTTCTGTTTCGACCGCCAAAGCACCGGCTCTGAACCAGGAAAAGTGGTTCTTAAGTAGCACCAAAACGTCTCTGGTCTACACTTAAGAACCGCTTGCGTCAGGAGCTGTGGGCGGGGCTACTGTTATCACATTTGATAATGTACCTTAAGTATACTAATGTTTAATACACTTTTACTTCACCGCGATATGATACATTATCAGCACACATGATAGTAGGTAGCTACATGCTAATGCTAACTTTTTTCTGTGTTAATGATAAAATAACGTTATGTACTTTCTCGATCACAACCACCGTTTATACAGATTACACGGAGCCGCACGTACACGTCGGAATCGCCGCGTTTGGGTGTTAATGTAGGTTCACAAAGACACGAGCATTAACAGTAAAGTAACATCCAACATGTTTGTGTTTGTCGCTGCTGCGCTAACGTCGCTGTGTAACGTGACACGTATACAGTGACTGTAGTGAGGAAAAACTCCCTTAGATGGAAGAGGAAGAAACCTCAAGAGGAACCAGACTCAAAAGTGAACCTCATCCTCATTTATGTGCCACTGGATGGTGTGATTTAGAAACTGTTATAAACACCAGAGGGGGTTATTATAAATAACGTCCCTTCTACGTAGGTTTCTGTCTTTTCCGGATGTGTAGTTTTTTACTCAATAGGTGAGTACTTACATACGACGCATGACGTTTGACGATTTCTAACATTTCTTCACATCTGGTCAACAGGAACCATCTCTGTTTGCGGTCGCTAAGCTGTTGGAGACGGGCCTGGTGAATATGGACCGCATCGAAATCTTATGGAGACCTCTTACTGCACACCTTTTAGAGGTAGCTGGAGAAAGCCTGCTGACGTAGCAAAAAAAATAATAAGCTTAGATTATGGAAGTAATGAAACATTTCTGACTGTGGGCACTCCAGAATTTTGGACCCTTTAAGAAAATGGCAACAAACAAATAAATAAAAAGACAGACAGTAGAGACATTTGGAGAATTAATGCGACTCTTTTACTCTTTAGCGACGGTTTTTGTCTCGTTTCCCTAAAGGGGGACAATTCTGGAGTTGAGTGTAGTATAAGGATGCTGTTGTGTTACGCCACACAGCCTCTCATCATCTTAATCTACTCTCTCTGCGTGTAGTCTCATGTAGGGCTGGGCGATAAAACGATAACGATATGTATCGTGATAGACACGTGATCGATATCAATAAAAACTGTGTTCAAACAGGTTGTGAAGCAAGTTTGGTTGCATTAACAAAGGCACTCGCTCGCTGGTAACCTAGCAACGTAGGGAGTGACACGCTAACAGCCAGTCATGTAACAGTATCACATTTGGTTGTACCATATCATCGTCTCGTGGCATTCACTAAATTCCAGGGGTTTCGTTACCACGACGTAAAGTGGGCGTGTTTCCATGTACTACGAAGGACAAAACAGTCATGCAGGAAGATTTATTTATTTTAGAAAACAAATAAACAACCAAAAACTACGGTTAGGGTTAGATTATCAAATAGGCCACGCCCACCCGATGATTGAATATCTGTTACGCTGTACTGAAATCCATGGAAATAAGTACCTGCAGTCGTCTCGTGCCGGTCTGCTGGGTTCCTCTTCAGTAACCGGCGACTGATGAGCAGGAAATGAGCCGCGGCGAGCGAGAGAATTGTAAATAAAAGAGGAAAATTCAGCGCAGCGTTACGGCAGTTTATTGGATATTATAAATCTGTCCGTAGTCACAATGACGTCGTCTGCTAATTACGCAAGACCGTCGTCCCCGTTTATATTTAACACTTTACACTATTTTATTACACTTTATTAAGCATTTCTTACATTTTCTGTCATTTCTCACCTTAAATGTTAAGAGATAATAGTTAAGTGTTCATTGTGACTTTAGACTCATGTTTACATTATAATTATTGGAGGTTTCCTGCTTGGTGACGTTTCTGCCTTAATAACTGAGGGGCTTCTGATCAGAGGAAGGTGAAGTTTACAATAAATCTATTTTTCTCCTGGTCCTTATTTTAAATGGGTCATAAACATCAATAATTATCGATATCGACCGATACGAAACACCGATATCGTGATACGGTTTTCAGTCCTATCGCCCAGCCCTAGTCTCACGTGCCTTTCTCTAACCAAACACCCCCCCCCCCCGTAGTCTCGTGTTGTAGTCAAAGTCAGAATACTTCTTTCTTTCTGTGTCCTACTTTTCATATATTTCTGTTTTTTCTGTTATTTCTCTCAATCTGTCCGTCTCTGTCTCTCATCTCTCACTTCTTGCATCATGTCTGTTTTGCAGAAGGTAAGCTCCTAATCTCCTATTTTCACTTATACACCGTTCTCGATCGTTTTAACAGAACCCGAGCTAAACACATCGGGAATCGGATGCATGGGCCGAACCAATAACGTCCTAAAATAAATATTTCCAGCATATACTGGTTTTGGCTTTTTAACTCCATCATCAATAGTTGTGAAATATTAATCACACGAATGAGAGAATCTACAAACCGCAGGTCCGTCCGTTCTACTTGCTTGTTTTTCCTGAGTATCGGGCGTCTCTTTGTCTGAAGGGTATTTGGGAGATCATCGTAACTCTGTGGTTATTATTCTTGGGTTCGGACTTTAACTGGTGGCACCTTTAATCGTACTAGATGACGCCTGGCATGTTGTCGTGTCCTTCCTGTCAGTACCGTATTGCCTGCACTTTGATCAGCTCTGTGTGTTTCCTCTGTGTGGTTTGTTCCATATTTAGTACCGAGACAGATTTAAGGTCAACAGATTGTGTGTATATTATAGTGTATATGAGGTTACATCTTTCTTATGGTTTTGTTTCTGTCAGGTTTGCCAGCACCCTAACACACGTATGAGGGAATGGGGAGCTGAAGCGGTCACATCTCTGATCAAAGCCGGACTCGCTTACAGACACGACCCTCCTCTGTCACAGAACCAGGTATCTACACCTTCAGGAAAATGTTACAGACAGACGATAAAGGAAAACCCAAACCTAAGACTCTTCGAGTCAGCAAAAATGGGTCACTGTGACTTGGCATGAAGTTCAGAAAGCCTTTATAAAAGGATAGTGGCAAACTTTTCCCTGCACACGGGCTCCAAGGTCATGGTAGGAATTTATCCTTGAGTGGTGGTCGTGTTGCAGTATTTCATCTGCGTACGTAGGAACAGGTTTAGCTCCGCCCCCTCTCTAAGATAAAAGTCGTCGTATTGTCCTTGCTCAGAGTTGCTCTGGACCGGATTCTCTCTTAAGATAAGATTCATAGTTAGATATTTTGCATCTGACTTAAGGAGCTCTCTGAGATCATTCTTAGAACCGTTATGAATCCGAGCCCTGATCAGAATAACTTTGCTTTGCGATGACTCTTTATGTCTAATAGGACGCAAAGCACATCAGCAGCTTCAGCTGTGAACACGGTGGTGATCTGATCACATAGATGGATCGGATGCATGTCTCGATCTAGTGGTTTTATGTTCACAGAGACTGCAGCTCCTGTTGTTGAACCCTCTGAAGGAGCTTTCAAACATCTTACACGCTGATATCAGGCAGAAGCAGCTTGAGTGTGTGCTGCAGATTTTGCAGAGTCAAGGAGACAGCCTCGGCCCAGGTTGGCCTTTAGTGCTGGGGGTCATCGGAGCCATTCGCAACGATCAAGGGTGAGACACACACACACACACACACACACACTGGCCACTTTATAAGGGACACCTTCATGGAGTTACCTAATCAACCAGTATTGTGGCAGCAGATAAAATCATGCAGATAAGAACTTCAGTTAAAATTGACTTCCAATGTCAATATGAAGGAAAAAGTGCGGCATGGTTGTTTGTATCAGACCGGCTGGTTTGAGTATCTCAGAAAAGTCTGATTGGGAATTTCACTTGTGAAAAACTAAACAAAAAAAAAACTGAGTGAGCAACAGCTCTGTGGGTGGAAACCCATTGTTGATAAGAAAGGTCAGAAGAAGACCAAGATGACTAGGAAGGATGCCAGGAAAGATATAATAACTCGAACATTCACTCTTTACCACCACGATGAGCAGAAAACATTAAACCTAAAGGTGGATGAGCTACAACAGCAAAAGGCCACATCAGGTCACACTCCTGCTAGTGAAGAACAGGACTCTGTGTCTCACAGAGTCTCCACAACTGGACAGGATTGGAAAGACTGTCTTCAGCGGTCCGGTAGAACCTGATGTGCTCTTCTGCTGTTGTAGCTCCTCCAACTCCGGGTTTGATGTCTCGTGTGTTCTGAGATGCTTTTCAGCTCGCCGCGGTTGTTTTCTCGAGTGACTACAGACTTCCTGTCAGCTCGAAACATTCTTGAGTGACGCATCAGCTCGCAGACTTTCAGCTTCGATACTCCAGTCCGTATAAACCCCAGGGTCTGGAGACTGTCGTGTGTTTCTGATCTACTCAAACCACCACTACCGACACCATCAACTACGCCACTTCATTCTGGTGGTAGATGTGAACACTAACTCGAGCTCCTGACCCGTATCTGCATGATCTTGTGTATTAGTCTGCTGCCAGAGTACTGATTAGAGAACGTTGGTGACAGGGCAGGTGTTCTTAGCTGTCTAAGGATGAGTCTGTGCAAACGTTTGTAGAAACAAGTCGATCCTGAAAGTGTGAGATGCCTCATTAAGTCAACATTAAGTTCTGTTTGCTTTGGGTTCTAGTGAATCTTTAATCAGAACAGCCTTCCAGTGCCTGCAACTGGTGGTGACAGACTTCCTTCCCACTATGCCTTGCACGTGCCTCCAGATCGTCGTCGACGTAGCCGGCAGCTTCGGTCTTCAAAACCAGGAACTGAACATTAGCCTGACCTCGATAGGCCTTTTGGTGAGAACTCTTCTACCATCTGCTTCTTTTCTAAACCGCTCAAGAATCAAAATATCCGGAGCGAAAGATTTCAAAGCCGTTAGAATAAACACAGAACGTGTGTTAGGCCAAAGATCCGTTATTAACAGCCACATCTCTCTCATTTATTATTTATTTAGTGGAACATCGCAGACTATTTCTTCCAAAGGGGAGAGAAAATTACAGAGGAGCTGGAGAGAGAGGAAGCTGTTCTGATAAAACAGGCCCGTGAAAAACGGGAGTCTCTGAACAGACCCTTTCATCCTGCACCGCCGTTTGACTGTCTGTGGTTGTGTCTGTACGCCAAACTGGGAGAGCTTTGCGTCGACCCTCGGCCGGCTGTCAGGAAAAGTGCGGGCCAAACAATGTTCTCAACGATCGCTGCTCACGGGACTCTGCTACAGCAACCAACATGGCACATAGTAGTGTGGAAGGTACCCTGTTACCCTGCTGATGGAATACTTGTTGTGAAGCGTTATAAGGTTTTTGAATGTTTTAGGTTTAGGACTATGGCTCAGAACCGATGTTTATTGAAACCAGTCTGGCGGTTATTAGTGATCATAATAGGTTCACACTTAAAGGTGGGGTCTCCGTTGTTTGAAAGCCAATGTTGACATTTGAAATCACCAAAACAAACACACCCCTAACCCAAATGGGTGTCACCCCTGTATTGATAACTCCGCCCACACATACATACGTAACCCAGGCGACTATTATGACGGAACCTGCTGGGGCGGCTGGATATTTTTATCAGTAAATGAACACAATGAGTAATACTACGGTGTGTTTGTAGTACTGTGTGTTGTAGCGTGAAAGGTTTAGCTCCGTTTCACGCGGAAGACGACGTTCAGTTCTCTCCAGTTTTCTGAAGCATTTCTCAAACAACGGAGACCCCACCTTTAAGAGACCGATGACAGCCATCATCATCGCAGTCAGAATATTACAAATATCATTTTAACATTAGAAAACGTTTACAAGCCACATCTAAGAACATGCCTTGGTACGATGTTGTGACCTGCAGGTGCTTTTTCACTTACTGGCCTGCGTGAGGAAGTCGTCCACCACTGCAGATAAGGAGAAGATCGAGTCGGGGGGCGGGAACATCCTTATTCACCATTCACGTGACACCGCAGAGAAGCAGTGGGCGGAGACTTGGGTCCTGACCCTGGCTGGCGTAGCACGGATCTTTAACACAAGGAGATACCTGTTGCAGCAACTGGGTGAGAAATGACAACTGAATAGAAGTTTCAGTCTTATCCTTTGGTATCAGGATATTTTCAGACCAATGGCATTTTAGTGGAATGAATCCTTGATGAGAATGAGGTCAACGTTGTCTTATGTTTATTGAATATGGGTTCTTTTGTCTAATCCTTTCTACAAAGGGGATTTCTTCAAAGCATGGGAGGTGCTGTTGGACCACATCCAGTCTGCAGCTCTCAGCAAAAATAACGAAGTCTCTCTGGCTGCTCTCAAGAGTTTTCAGGAAATCCTTCAGCTAGTGACTCCTGTTAAAGATGTGGAAAAACCCGACTCTTTGGGTTCCGTCGACCTTCCCCCTGTCCCCATGGTGGACTCTCTTACATCCTCAGGCCCTGGGAGACCCCTGACTCGTTCAGACTCTGTAGCAGAGCGTCTGGCTCAGCGTTACAATGCCCAGCCTCAGCCTCCTCTTCCTGGTGAAGAGTTGGATGATTCTGCACTTTGGTGGTCAGCTTGGAGCACGTGGTACCGAATGGGCACGGAGTGCACACGGCCTCCAAACGGCAGTGCTGACAAACTGGCGTTCGTGCCCAGTCAGCCGTTTCTGACGGCGCTGATCCAGATCTTCCCGGCTCTGTACCAGCACATAGCGGGTGGCTTTAGCATGGAGGATTTGCAGAAGCTGGGTGTTATACTACACGGTGCAGTGTCGGTACCCATCAGCTCGGACGCTTCGCCGTTTATTCTGCCTTCCTACACGGAGGCAGTGCTCACCAGTCTGCAGGAGGCTGTTCTCACAGCGCTCGACGTGTTACAGAAGGTGAGGAGCGCTTGAAGCGGATATTGTGCCAGAGCGATTAGACTTGTGTATATCGATAGTGTGTGTGTGTATATATTTTGTGTGTGTGTGTGTGTGGGTTTGTGTGTTTGTTTGTGTGTGTGTTTGTTTGTGTGTGTGTATGTATAATATATATATATATTGTGTTTGTGTGTGTGTATAATATTTATATTTTTTGTGTGTGTGTATAATATATATTGTGTTTGTGTGTATTATATATATATATATATATATAAAATTATACACACACACACAAAATATGTGTGTGTGTGTATGTATATATGTGTGTATATATATATATATGTGTGTGTGTGTGTGTGTGTGAGTGTGTTTGTGTGAATGTCTGTGTGTGTGTGTGTGTATGAATATGTATGTGAGTGCGTGTGTGTATGTGTGAGTGCGTGTGTGTGTGTTTGAGAGAGAGGGGGTGAAATCGCATGTGAACATGTGTTAAATGCCTGCGCACACACACATGTACGTGTTATCTCTTTCCAGGCGATATGTGTGGGCCCTGAGACCCTACAGGTGATGTACCCTGCCATTTTTGAGCAGCTCCTGCACTTTGTCGAGTTTTCCTGTAAGCCACCTCAGTACGGCAAAATGGAAACCAAGCATGTGGCTAATGCTAAGTATAACCAGGTCAGTGTGTTTTTGTCTCATGGATTAACCTGAATGTGTCGATCATCTGTAACAGAACGGGTTCAGACTGGGACGTTATGATCGGTATCTGTTACCTGAATCTCTCTCTCTATCTCTCTCTATCTCTATCTCTCTCTCTCTCTCTCTCTCTCTCTCTCTCTCCGATATTTTTCGTACTCGTCTTCTTTCTCTCCTACATCTTTTTATAAGTCTCGTCCGTCTCGTTAACGCTCTCGCTCGTATTCTGGGCCTTGACTCGTTCACTTGACGTCCCTTCCTCTGATACTGTTACCATCTCGTCCTTCTGTGTGTTTGTTCTGTCATTAAACTTTGCTGCCATGTGAAACGGTTAATATTTGACCAGTTTTCTCTCATTCTGTTTTTTTTTTTTGTTTTCTTTATATCTATACGTACTTATCATACGGATCCACTATATAGATCCAACTGTTTGCGCCGGTGAGTTTCTACCAGCCTTCTTTGTCCCTTCCTCTTGTCTTGTTGTCTCATTACCACAGTTTACTCTCATTCTTTCTGTTCGTCCCTTTATTTTACCAGCGAAGCTTTTTGTGTGTGCAGTCTGAACAGCTCATAATATTTTAACGGGTTGGTGCTGTACAGCTCTGTCCCACTGTAGGGTGGTGTATCGTAGGATTTCGGGTGGAGTTGTGTGTGTGTGTGTGTGTGTGTCTTTATCCTTTGTTTTTATTAATGTCACACAGATTATATGCTCAGGATGTGTCGTACTTATGTGTATTTATGTAGTGACCCATCCACGTACTCCATGTCTTTTTTCCAGGCGGAGTGGGTGGCCTTAAATTATGTGCCGTTTGCCGAGAGGTCTCTGGAGGTGGTGGGAGACCTGTACCATAAAACCGCTTGTCACAAAGCTGTTATCACTGAGAAGGTCTTAGAGAGCATCATTAAGGTAATTACGGTTGCTTATGCACCAATTACTGTACCACACAGTCTGAACCTTACAGCTTTGCACGGTGCAGCCGTTCCACGAAGGTTTCGTCCTAAAGCTAAACGCAGGTTTGTGTGTGTGACCGTTGCCGTAGACGCTGAGGATACCTTTAGGCCTGAAGTACGCATGTCCTGCCGAAAGCACGTGGAAGCTTTCGGTCTCTTCTCTGCTCAAAGTCCTTTCCATCGGCCTTCCGGTTGCCCGGCAACATGCCTCCTCGGGAAAATTCGACACCATGTGGCCTGAGCTTGCGAACGCCTTTCAGGACTTCCTCTTTACTAAAAGGTATACGTTCAGCTCCTTGTGTCTAGATGACCAGAATGACTAGGTGACAGAAACCTGAATCTTCACCAACAAATAATAATCATTATTTTGTGGTTAATAAAAAAAAACGTAACCTGGCAACATTATTCGTCTCTAGTACACCTCCTGATAACCTGTCCATTCAGGAGTTCCAGAAAAACGAAGCCATCGATGTTGAGGTAAGATCTGAAATTTTCATTTCTGGGAAAATCATTTTTAAACCAACGAAGGAATATTTATCTCTTCAATTTATTTTATAAGGCCACACCTTATATTTCATGGCCATGTAGTGTTCATTGTATTGTGGATTTATACAGGGACCTAATAAAATTTGAGTTTATTTGATTTATTTTGGTTTAGTAACATTCTGATTTTGTTGATTTGGTGTCGTTGTTTTTTTGTCCACTAGGTGGTGCAGTTGATCAGTACAGAGATTTTGCCATACGCCAATTTCCTTCCCAAAGAGTTTGTAGGTCAGATCATGGCCATGCTCAACAGAGGGTCCATCCATTCTCAGCCCTCTTCTTTTACAGGTAGATTTATTCTTTAATTATATCATTATATCCGATTCTTTCTTTATTATGTCTGACTCAACGTACTCTGGTGCTGTACGCGGTGGTTGTAGAAGCAGAGATTGATATCCGTATGAGGGAGGAGTTCTCCAAGGTGTGTTTCGAGACCCTGCTCCAGTTCTCCTTCAGTAATAAAGTGAGCACACCGCAGGAGGGCTACATCTCTCGCATGGCCCTGTCAGTGCTGCTGCACAGAGCCCAAGACGTCCTGCGACGATACGTAGAAGACGAGAGGCTCAGCGGCCGCTGCCCCCTCCCCAGGTGATCACACACTCACACACACACACACACACACACACACACACACACACACACACACACACACACACACACACACACACACACACACGTATATCTGTTGACATGTGGCACACTGATGGTTTTGTTTGATTTCCTTCTCTCTAGGCAACAAGTGACAGAAATCATTTTTGTCCTGAAAGCCGTTAGCACGCTGATGGACTCGCTGAAGAAGACGCAGCCTGAGAACGGTGAGTACATGCGCATCATTAACACGTTATTAACACACGTCGTGTCTACGCTCATGTCCCAGTCCGGATTTGTTAGACGACGTTTTAGAGCCTCGGACTGTGGGAGTGTTTAATTTAGAGAACTTTAATCTTTTAGGTTTATTTTTATGTTAATAGCTTTAATGCTTTAATGTTTTAATGCTGATTCCTTATTGCTCTTTTTTACATTTGGACTATTTTCATGTTTAACCTTTTTTACCTTTCCTCTCTCTCTCTCTCTCTCTCTCTCTCTCTCTCTCTCTCTCTCTTTCTTCTCATGCTCATTGTCTCTCTTCTCTCTCTCTCTCTCTCTCTCTCTCTCTCTCTCTCTCTTGTGCTCATTGTTTCTCTCTCTCTCTCTTGTGCTCATTGTCTCTCTCTCTTTCTCTCTCTCTCTCTCTCTCTCTCTCTCTCTCTCTCTCTTGTGCTCATTGTTTCTCTCTCTCTCTCTTGTGCTCATTGTCTCTCTCTCTTTCTCTCTCTCTCTCTCTCCCGTGCTCATTGTCTCTCTCTCTTTCTCTCTCTCTCTCTTTCTCTCTCTCTCTCTCTCTTTCTCTTTTTCTTCTCATGCTCATTGTCTCTCTTCTCTCTCTCTCTCTCTCGTGCTCTTTGTCTCTCTCTCTCTTTCTTCTTGTGCTCACTGTCCCTCTCCCTCTTCCTCTCTCTTTTCCTCACTCTCTCTCTCTCCCTTCTCATGCTCACTCTCTCTTTTTCTTCTCATGCTCATTGTCTCTCTCTTCTTCTTCTCTCTCTCTCTCGTGCTCATTGTCTCTCTTTCTTCTCGTGCCCCCCCCCCCTCCCTCTCTCTCTCATACTGCATTCCCATACCTCATGTTGTGTGGCTTGCATGTACATTTACAGTGGATGGGAATACCTGGGCTCAGGTGATCGCTCTCTACCCCACACTAGTAGAATGTATCACTTGTTCATCTCCTGAGGTCAGCTCTGCTCTGAAGGAGGCTCTGGGGCCTTTTAAAGACTTCATGCAGCCACCAGCATCCAAGGTGCAGAACGGAGAATCATGATTCATTACGTCCCACAAGCTTCTTAATCCAACCAGAACTGTGAATGTCACACACACACACACACACACACACACACACATACGGACTTGTTTTTGCCCCAGCACATATTTTATTGGCTGTTTTCATGGAAACCAAGCGTCACTGTTCTCAGCTTCTTCTAACAATAATCAATTGGCATTATAACCGGCTGGCTGAACAGTAATAATGCATTTTTTGCTATATAACATTTGCAGTGTTCATTGTTTTTTCTTCTTGATTTCCTCTTCACCCCTTCAACCCTCCCACCCCAAAAACCCCACCCTACCCCAACCCCCAATAAGCCCCTTTCTTTACCATGCCAGGAGTTAATATACAGTGTGGTGATAGTGTTAATGACGTTACAAAGAATCATTTATTGAACATTAACGAATGGTTTTAGAAAATACGACGATTAATAAAATTGGTCTTTTTGTGACATTTTCTCAACTGCAAAAAAGATTTTATGCAAAGATCTGATTGTAACATTCCATGTCATCTCTAGTGAGCTGGAGAAGGGATGTAACCCTGTGTGTGTAAAATAAATGGTACAGTTCTATGAACACCAAATTTACGTATTTATTTGTTTATTTATTTACATTTTAACTGCTGTAGCATTGCTTCACTGCAGTGGGCACGTGTTTTATCTTCACTGGTGACGTAGTGATGCATCGATCGTGACCTCTCCGGTTTCCTCCCTCATCACTACGACATGCCAGTAGGAAAACTGGCTAATTTAAATGCCACCAAAGTGTGTGTGTATATAAAGGGGTGGAGTTTGTGTGTGCCTGTGTTTGTGTGCGCATGCGTATGTGTATGTCTGTGTACATGTGTGTATATACATGTGTATGTATGTGTGTATACGTGTGTGTAAATGTGTATGTCTGTGTATGTGTATGTATTTGTGTGTGTGTGTGTAAATGTGTATGTCTGTGTATATATGTATGTGTGTGTGTGTGTGTGTATACGTGTGTGTGTAAATGTGTATGTCTGTGTATATATGTATGTGTGTGTGTGTGTGTGTATACGTGTGTGTAAATGTGTATGTCTGTGTGTGTGTATACGTGTGTGTGTGTGTGTAAATGTGTGTGTGTGTGAGAATATGTATGTCTGTGTGTGTGTGTGTACACGTGTGTGTGTGTGTGTGTAAATGTGTATGTGTGTATACATGTGTGTAAATGTGTTTGTGTGTGTGTACAGTAAATGTGTGTGTGTATACGTGTGTGTATGTGTGTGTACACGTGTGTGTAAATGTGTATGCGTGTGTACACAATGTACTAGGGTTCCACTGATATAACTAAAGATGAGTAATACACAGTGGAACAGAATAAGTGTAACAGCTGCAGCACATGAACACATTCTCTATCCAGCTGTGCAGATGTTTATAGCTGTGTGATTAAAGTCCAGGCCCAGAATGACCTAAAGTGCATGACAGAAAGTAAAACTGAATGGCTTCATCAGCTGAATTTTCTGCACTCTGTGCTTGAATTAGTCTCTGGACTCGAGTATGACGAGATCTAGTGGGCGGGGATTTCTTTCATCTCATTGGCTGTCCGCTGAGCCAATGGCGCGCCTGAAAGCGCGTAGTCCGCTCTACAACTGCTTACGCAGATCTACAACTCTCCGGCGTGTCTGAGCAGATCTGTGCGCAAACAGATCCGTCAACTCCTGCGCTTCTCCTCAGCTCCTGTGCAGACTGCTGGTGGTCGGATGTCCATGCCATGTCCTAGCTGAGGTAGTAGTTTGTGCTGTTGGATGGGATGTGAGATTGCCCACTTATGGAGGTGACTGCGCAATCTACTGCCTTGCTAGAGCTGGTCATTAACTCCAGATTCCACAGGATCCACTGGATCTCTCCAAAGTGTCACCATGGGAGCAGGTTTTTGTGGAGCAGACTGAACGTGTCTAATGTGTGATGTTTGTTCTGATGGTGTTCATGGACCGATGATTCGGCTTTTCTTTAAAGAGGACGTGATGACGTTTAACTGAATAACGCGCTTGTTGTTTGCTAGAATTTAAGGTATTTGGGGGATTTTTGGTTTTTATCAGTAATGTGATTTGTTTTAAATGAAGAAAAGAAAAGAAAAGAAATGCACACGTTATGTCTGATTTTATCCGATTCACTCGATGATGACGCGGTTATTATGGGGACATTAGGGAAGAACCGACAGCACACGGGACATTAAAAATATCTATCTATCTATCAGTCTGTCTGTCGGTCTATCTATTTACCTATCTATCAGTCTGTCTGTCTGTCTGTCTGTCTGTCTCACTCTCTATCTTTCTGTCTATCTGTCTATCTATCAGTCGGTTTGTCTGTCTGTCGGTCTCACTCTCTTTCTGTCTGTCTGTCTGTCTCACTCTATCTATTTGCCTGTCTGTCTGTCTCACTCTATCTTTCTCTCTGTCTGTCTGTCTATCTATCTGTCTGTCTGTCTGTCTCACTCTATCTGTCTGTCTGTCTGTGTCTGTCAGTCTCACTCTCTATATTTCTGTCTGTCTGTCTGTCTCTCTATCTGTTTGTCTATCTCACTCTATCTATTTGCCTGTCTGTCTGTCTCTCACTCTCTATCTTTCTGTCTGTCTGTCTGTCTCTATATCTTTCTGTCTGTCTGTCTCTCTATCTGTCTGTCTGTCTATCTATCTATCTATCTATTTATCTATCTATCTATCTATGTATCTATGTATCTATCTATACATACCGTTTATCTATCTATCTATCTATCTATCTATCTATCTATCTATCTATCTATCTATCTATCTATCTACAGTATTTATCCATCCATCCATCTATCTGGGTTTATACAGTGAATTTATTTTCTTGCTCCTGGTCTAATCAGCTGACATCCCAAACCCTCATCATGGTGCTCTAACCATAGAAGAAAACGTCATTAAAAGTTGTCTCATTTTAACTATCCACATATTTACAATGTGAGTCCTTCTAACCAAAAGGGTCCATTTTCCACAGGGTTTCTCCTAGAGCCCCTCCTTTGGGCATCACGCCAGTGAGCATGTGGGTGACCTTGAAGTTCCATCCTCCTACACTTAGTGCTCAGTGTGATTACCGAGCTTACTGTGTGTGGGGGGGTGGGGGGGGGGTGTGTGTGGGTGAGTGAGTGTGGGTGAGTGAGTGAGAGTGAGGGGTGGATAGATAGATAGATAGATAGATAGATAGATAGATAGATAGATAGATAGATAGATAGATAGATAGATAGATAGATGGATGAAAGGAAAGAAGAATCCACTGTGAACATAACCTCAGGTCTTACCAAATGAGCCTTATGTGATTTGCTGTGCAGCACCAACACACTCCCCAAGAGATCGGCTTCCCAAACCAGTTTTCCCGGTCGCACCGATGTTCGGATGACCAGATGGCCTCTCTGTCGGGAGGGTTTTGGTGCTGCCCAGCAAATCATATACACTAAAAATCACCAATGCAATCACTCTAGTGTACAGCTGAAGACTAGGACAGGTTATAAAGGGGATGGAGATGAAGGCAGTGCATTACAGGTTTTAAAAAACATATTTTATTGTTTATTATTTTTAAAAAATCCAGTGACAAGATTGTCATGTATTTTCCTCTTTAGTTTTTAAAACCTAAAGGTAGATTTTTAGCAATACTTGTTAGGTTTATTGCAGTTACTTCTTTCTTGGTGTTTTTGTAGCACAACTTTTATTTTTGAAATCATGTAACGTCCAAATTTAAACTTTGGGATTTAAAGTGCGATTATATAATTAAATATAATGTATTTTATCAAACCGTCCTGAAGCGCGGGAAATGTTAAGGTAATATTTTTTAACATGAAAATGCCGACTAGTTTTTAAAGATTATATAACGCTAATAAAATTCTGACGATTCAATTTTCTTGGCTTCAGTTTTTTTGTAAAAGTGTAGCACTGATTTCATAGAACGTAGGTGAAAGAAAAGAATAAATCACACCAAAGCAGAATAAGTTCAGTCCCTTAACAATTTAATGTCAAAAAAAAGCCATTGTTTTAGCTGTTGGAGGTCGTCATGCTGCCTATACGGTAAGTACAAAAATGCTGTTCAGCGTTGTGCTACTGTAAAACGTCGAGAAATCGAGCCTCAGAGTGTCTGTAAGAGAGCACCTTGGATAGGCAGTTTTTCAAATACAATTCTTAGTATATTAATAGACATATGCACAAATAAACCAAAATTATCCATTCCAAAGATTCACTTTCATTTCCATTCACAGAATGGACAAGAGAAAAATAAAAGTAAAAACAATCACCTGTGTTAAAGCAATTAGTCAACAGAAGGCAAGAGGAAGACTTGATTTAGTTCTACGTTTAGTTTACGTAGAACTCGGACGTTTGTCGTCTGTGTTGTTTCAAAATGATGTCTGATTAAAAGTAAACTCCTGTCATTCGGTCGTAAGTCTCGATTCTGCCAGCGAAAGCTTTTAAATGGTTTAAACCTCATTTAAATGTTCTTAGATCCGGGTCTCTCTGTGGGTCACCTTGACTGTGGCTGTCTGTTTCCGAACATTAGAGGAATGATGTAAACAGATATGTCATCCCCAGATCCCAGTCTACCGATCGGTGTCCTCCAGCCTTGTTCAGTAAGTACACCTCGAGCTTTCATCACCAACTCCTGAGCTGCCAGCGTGTACCTTAACAACCAGAAAGATGCAGACAAGCTGTCACACATCAGCAGGGAATAACAAGTAGTATTATTTAGAGAAAATCTGTTTTTAGCTGTTTGTCAAGACAAAACTACTAGCATGCATTGTGTCATTCATTAATGATTTCCTAACTATAACGATAAACCACATTTTATTGTAGCTTGTCCCATAATTCAGAAATATTATCCCATTCCAGCCAATCCATTGTATATCATAAATCATATATCATTTACATCCCGGTTCGTTAATTTTCCTATCCTTAAGATTTCTAATGAACTGATGATTTGAATACAGTGTGGAAACACGAGCAGAACTGTGAGTTAGTGGCTGAGGAAATTCTGCAGATGAAGCATTTTAAGATGAAAGACATCCGGCAAACTATAATAACTAATCATTCATCATATTCACAGTAATAACTATACCCAGTTGCCTAGTAGCTACTTATAGACACCAAAGGCAGATGTATTGCTTGTTCTTGCCTGTTACTTAAGCATGGTTTGCCATACTGGAGAACTTGCCTGTAATGGTTGTCAGGGTCACAGTTTCCAAGGAAACTAGTAACTGCCTCAGCCACTTCCTTGTTAGAGAGAACATCCCATAAGCCATCTGTAGCCAAAATCATGACATCATCAGCCCCATGCTCAAACTGCTCCAAGTTGTACATTCTGACCTGGAAACAACACGTCAGGTTTGTGTCAAGCTTTCTGTCAAGATGGAAATGCAAGTCTATAATCAGCTGTAACTCGTTTTTAAATACGAGGCTCAGACACTTCTAAAAGGTTCACGCGTTGCGCTTCTCCTGCAATTTTCTCAGGGCTGTTTGGCCAAAGATTCAGTCGCTCGATCGTCTTTAGATGTATTATGGTCATGGTCGCAGGTTGAGAGCAAACACAAAAAAGCTCTCATATCAAAATCAAAGTTAGTTTCAAATTCCATCGCACAACCCCAATGCAAGATAAACGTGGTATCAAGTGAGTATTTTTCCATGCATAGTTTTAGCCCAGGCTAACAGGCAGAATCACAGAAGCACAGAATCTGAGTCTTGCTTGTGTTTGTGGAGATGAACTTTGGTTGAACTCATGCCCATTTGCAATTGGAAGATCAAAAGCTATTCAGATAGACAGACAGTGCGAGCGGAGAACAGAGAGTACACCATGCTGTCAGGAACTACAGCGCCTCCAGAGAAGTCCAGCTTCTCACGGTTAGGTTCACATCTGCTTAAAATTAAATGTGTTTCAAAGGCATTAAAAAAAAAAAAAAGATCTCAATGTTATCAAGGACATAATTCTGACTTCCTGGTTACCAACAGACTATGAAAAGTACAGAAATATACTTAGCATTCATTTTAGATGGATTAACGTATCTTATCTCATATATTATGTTCAGTATTGAGTGTATTAAAGGTAAAGTAATTACCTCTGGACTGCAGGAGAGAAAAGGTTTAATGCAGATATCAGTGCCATGCACCTTCAGGTCATGATCACCGAGTCCTCTGGTCACTCCGATAGTGGCCATCACCCGGGCCTGCGACACCAGAAGAACGCTCACAATTCAACTCAACATCACTGTCCTGCGATTTACATCATTTAGATTTATGCAAATGAACTAACATTACCTCTAAATCTCTAGTAGAAGATACACATACAGTATATTATATACAGTACATTATGTTATTACATTATGTTATAACTAGTAAAATGCAACTCATTAGTTCGTACCATTCATAAGACTTTGGCACTGAATGTCTGAGGTTTCACCTGGCTCTGACCGGCTTGTCTATAGCTGACTGACCGACGCTTCTGGTTAGATGCTAACTGCATTTCATTGGCTCTGTACATGTACCTTGAACAATGACAATAAGGTTGAATCTAATCTAATCTAATCTAATCTAATCTAATGTCTTATGACTTCTTGACAACTTTGAGTAATATAATGATATAAATTTCGGCAGTCTCAGGCAGAAGAACGTGTAGTTTGTGAATGGTCAGATTAAACCTGATGTTCCATTCTAGGAGATGTTCTTAAGTTAATAAGAACATATATTTTTTTGCAGTTGTGCTTTTTATATCTAGAATATTCATCTACCTTCTCTGCTGCATTACAAATGCAATAACTATAGATCCAGCTATAAATTCAGCTATAGTTCCAGCTATAGTTCCAGCTTTACAGTAGGTCCAGCTATAGTTCCAGCTTTACAGTAGGTCTAGCTATAGTTCCAGCTATAGTTCCAGCTTTACAGTAGGTCCAGCTATAGTTCCAGCTTTACAGTAGGTCCAGCTATAGTTCCAGCTTTACAGTAGGTCTAGCTATAGTTCCAGCTATAGTTCCAGCTTTGCAGTAGGTCTAGCTATAGTTCCAGCTGTAGTTCCAGCTTTACAGTAGGTCTAGCTATAGTTCCAGCTATAGTTCCAGCTTTACAGTAGGTCCAGCTATAGTTCCAGCTTTACAGTAGGTCTAGCTATAGTTCCAGCTGTAGTTCCAGCTTTACAGTAGGTCTAGCTATAGTTCCAGCTATAGTTCCAGCTTTACAGTAGGTCCAGCTATAGTTCCAGCTTTACAGTAGGTCCAGCTATAGTTCCAGCTTTACAGTAGGTCTAGCTATAGTTCCAGCTATAGTTCCAGCTTTACAGTAGGTCTAGCTATAGTTCCAGCTTTACAGTAGGTCTAGCTATAGTTCCAGCTATAGTTCCAGCTTTACAGTAGGTCTAGCTATAGTTCCAGCTATAGTTCCAGCTTTACAGTAGGTCTAGCTATAGTTCCAGCTATAGTTCCAGCTTTACAGTAGGTCTAGCTATAGTTCCAGCTGTAGTTCCAGCTTTACAGTAGGTCTAGCTATAGTTCCAGCTTTACAGTAGGTCTAGCTATAGTTCCAGCTATAGTTCCAGCTTTGCAGTAGGTCTAGCTATAGTTCCAGCTGTAGTTCCAGCTTTACAGTAGGTCTAGCTATAGTTCCAGCTGTAGTTCCAGCTTTACAGTAGGTCTAGCTATAGTTCCAGCTTTACATTAGGTCTAGCTATAGTTCCAGCTATAGTTCCAGCTTTACAGTAGGTCTAGCTATAGTTCCAGCTATAGTTCCAGCTTTACAGTAGGTCTAGCTATAGTTCCAGCTATAGTTCCAGCTTTACAGTAGGTCTAGCTATAGTTCCAGTTGTAGTTCCAGCTTTACAGTAGGTCTAGCTATAGTTCCAGCTTTACAGTAGGTCTAGCTATAGTTCCAGCTATAGTTCCAGCTTTACAGTAGGTCTAGCTATAGTTCCAGCTGTAGTTCCAGCTTTACAGTAGGTCTAGCTATAGTTCCAGTTGTAGTTCCAGCTTTACAGTAGGTCTAGCTATAGTTCCAGCTTTACAGTAGGTCTAGCTATAGTTCCAGCTATAGTTCCAGCTTTGCAGTAGGTCTAGCTATAGTTCCAGCTGTAGTTCCAGCTTTACAGTAGGTCCAGCTATAGTTCCAGCTTTACAGTAGGTCTAGCTATAGTTCCAGCTATAGTTCCAGCTTTACAGTAGGTCTAGCTACTGTATAGTTCCAGCTGTAGTTCCTGCTTTACAGTAGGTCTAGCTATAGTTCCAGCTGTAGTTCCTGCTTTACAGTAGGTCTAGCTATAGTTCCAGCTTTACAGTAGGTCTAGCTATAGTTCCAGCTATAGTTCCAGCTTTACAGTAGGTCTAGCTATAGTTCCAGCTTTACAGTAGGTCTAGCTATAGTTCCAGCTATAGTTCCAGCTTTGCAGTAGGTCTAGCTATAGTTCCAGCTGTAGTTCCAGCTTTACAGTAGGTCCAGCTATAGTTCCAGCTTTACAGTAGGTCTAGCTATAGTTCCAGCTATAGTTCCAGCTTTACAGTAGGTCTAGCTACTGTATAGTTCCAGCTGTAGTTCCTGCTTTACAGTAGGTCTAGCTATAGTTCCAGCTATAGTTCCAGCTTTACAGTAGGTCTAGCTATAGTTCCAGCTGTAGTTCCAGCTTTACAGTAGGTCTAGCTATAGTTCCAGTTGTAGTTCCAGCTTTACAGTAGGTCTAGCTATAGTTCCAGCTTTACAGTAGGTCTAGCTATAGTTCCAGCTATAGTTCCAGCTTTGCAGTAGGTCTAGCTATAGTTCCAGCTGTAGTTCCAGCTTTACAGTAGGTCCAGCTATAGTTCCAGCTTTACAGTAGGTCTAGCTATAGTTCCAGCTATAGTTCCAGCTTTACAGTAGGTCTAGCTACTGTATAGTTCCAGCTGTAGTTCCTGCTTTACAGTAGGTCTAGCTATAGTTCCAGCTGTAGTTCCTGCTTTACAGTAGGTCTAGCTATAGTTCCAGCTTTACAGTAGGTCTAGCTATAGTTCCAGCTATAGTTCCAGCTTTACAGTAGGTCTAGCTATAGTTCCAGCTTTACAGTAGGTCTAGCTATAGTTCCAGCTATAGTTCCAGCTTTGCAGTAGGTCTAGCTATAGTTCCAGCTGTAGTTCCAGCTTTACAGTAGGTCCAGCTATAGTTCCAGCTTTACAGTAGGTCTAGCTATAGTTCCAGCTATAGTTCCAGCTTTACAGTAGGTCTAGCTACTGTATAGTTCCAGCTGTAGTTCCTGCTTTACAGTAGGTCTAGCTATAGTTCCAGCTTTACAGTAGGTCTAGCTATAGTTCCAGCTATAGTTCCAGCTTTACAGTAGGTCTAGCTATAGTTCCAGCTTTACAGTAGGTCTAGCTATAGTTCCAGCTATAGTTCCTGCTTTACAGTAGGTCTAGCTATAGTTCCAGCTTTACAGTAGGTCTAGCTATAGTTCCAGCTATAGTTCCAGCTTTACAGTAGGTCTAGCTACTGTATAGTTCCAGGACAATCTCATTCAGACATGCAGTTAATTCATGTCCCTGTTATTAGATCCATATTTTTGATTTAATACAAGTACAGATCTATAGATTTGTCATAAATACGTCTCATACCTTCTTCCCTTCTCCAAAAACCAGTGGAAACCTCAGGTCCTCCTCCTGTAGAGTTTTATATGCCCTACACAAAGAAAGAGCACTTTATTGAGAGCACTTGGCTGCCAGTGCACAGGATAATGTGTTGACATAACACCATAACATTTAAAGCTAAAAAGCTAAATGACTTATATACTATATGCTTACTTATAACTTACATGTTATATTTGCATTAAGCAGAGATATTTTGTCAGTATAAGCAGCATATCCATCTGTCTTTCCCTTGCATCCTTATTTTGCTATTTTAATAAGATGTTCTGTGCTGCATACAGACCCCACAGTGACCTACTACTCAGGCTGTCCCTAGAATATGGCCTTTCAGCCGGACATGACGTTACACGTCTATTAAGTGCTAACAGTTGTACATGAAGCACTCTGGTCGACTCGATGTGGAATGTATAAGGCTGTGGACAGTTTTAGCATAAAATCCTTCACAAATCTAATTGAAATTCCACCCACTGATTCATTCATTTTCTGAACTGCTTATCCTTCACAGGGTCTCTGAAAATCCAGAGCCTATCCCAGGGCACTACTGAGGCAAAAGACAGGGGACAGACTCCCATCACAGAGCACAAATGAGAGATTGCAATCAGCCTACAGCGCATGACTTTGGACTGGATGGAGGTCACCAGGGTACAAAGAGGAAACCATCAAGGCATGGGGAGAACACGCAAACTCTGTGTCCGGAGGCAAAAATCAAACCACCCTCCCCAGAGGTGCGAGGCAAACGTTTCTTACACTAATAAGTATAATCTGGCCGATTTATCAGCATATTTTTAGAAAACAAGCTTTACAAGGATATGAATAGATTGTGCTGAGTGAGTTTTTATCTGTAGTATCTCGCCATTAAACTTTAAACAAAGCCGACGTCTTCTCGTCAGATCCAGATTTAAACGTCTTTAAAATATCGTTAGAAATCGGTACGTTTGTTACGTAAAGCCGACCGACCGTCCGGTCGCCCGATATACACGTAATATATTCATTAAAACAATAAAGACACTGAAAGCATCCAGGTTTCCACAGACATTTCCTCTTACCAGCCTTTCATGCTGTAGTCTCTGTACAACATCCTCTTCCCCACCTCCTTCTTGCAAACCGTTCTAGGGAACTCCAAATGCGTGAACTCATTTCCCAACAAGTGAGGCTGCATATAAGCCTGAATGGGAAAAGTATATAAAAGCATAAAAGTCATGGATTGTTATCTTCTCTTGTTGTCAGACAGACAAATTTGCATTAATCTACGAACTAGTTGTGGGACTGAGACTAGTTTAGGTCAATGGGAACAGATGTGTTTGGTTGTAATATTTTCAGTATAAGACACTTATATGTAATTATTATTTCTGTTGTGACTTTATTTATATATTTAAGTAAATCCACTTAGTGGCGATTTCCATTATTTAAAGCGGTAAGTAAATAAAAGTAAATTAAAATAAAAAATAAAAATCTTACCATTCTAAGGTTTATTCAAAGCTTCCTATTACTAGTGGTATAAAGAAAAGACAATCAAATCCCACAAAGTACATTACTGTGTCTTATAACATCTGACTTCTCTTTCAGTCTTACCAAACACTGAAGTCTCTGTCTCTCTGACTCTGGAGTGAAGGCACTTGACATTGGGATGATTTCCCCACTACGCAGAATTATGGCCCTGGCAGAGAAAACAGAAAACACAACTGTGCCTTGGGGAACATTTAAAAGCTTCATCTGAAAGGTCACTCAACCTACTTTAGTGTGAGTGAGAACTGAACGTTGAACATCTGGATGTTCCTTTCCTACTCTGAGTGTATGTGTGTGTGAGTATTGTGACATAGGACTAGCTCGACTTCTACGACACCCGACCGCTTACTCTGGCTCGTGGTAAACTGAGATAAATAAATAAATCAAGGTCATGTGGTAACATCATGTGGTGCATGATGTACTGTACAGGATGAGAATGTGTACACGAATGAGTGTTTCAGTCTCCACACCTTGCAATATCATGCGATTATTGTAGCTAAACATGTCAGCAGTTGCTACGATGGAGTTTACTATCATTTGGCTTCATGCTTGTCACTGACGTATGAAAGGACTAACAAATTTGAACAAATCTCTCAGGATTGCATGAAGCAATGCGTTAGATTTTACTGGTCTCAGATCAGAGATCAGAGATTTACCTGCTGTCTCCTGCATTGGCCACATAAAGCTTTCCCAACAAGCAGATCACCACTAAAGCTGTGCACCCTCCAGAGATATCATACACACTTCTCTCTCTGCCGATATGTTTGTCCTGTAGGTACAAAATATAATAAAAGTAAAAATATTAGTTAATACTACAGTTCTAGCAAAATTCTTTGCAGACTACAGTATGTCTACCATCTAGTGGCTGCTGGTATATACAGTAGTAATTCCTCATAATGTTCTTAACCAACATTTAAACACCTCCACGTTGTCCGTGACCTTACAGTAGGTCTGTCCGTTCCTTCAAAACTTACCATCTCTTTGAAAGCATTCTCAATTGCACCGATCACCAAACTCTCCTGCTTCACTTTCTTCTCCATGAAGAAGCGTGGTGTTGGTGTGTTGGGTGAACCTGGAGCTCCTGCAGCACCCCTCAGTGATGCGGCTCTGGATAGCGCTCGCTGTGATGAGGCTGACGGGCGAACATGCAAGCTGCTCTCCTCGCCGAGACATGTAGGAGGCTGCAGTGAAGGCTTTTGAAGGATTTCCAGCACACTCTGCAGCTGTTCCTCGACGTGCAGGTGCAGGAGCTTAGACGCAAAGACGGCAGCACCGGAGCCAGCGTGGCCATCAAAAAGTGCCCAGTAGTGAAAATACAGCTCTTCCTCTTCATGCTTAATACAAGAACGTAAACACATATATTAATACATACGGTGAAATATGTCTATATCCAACACTCATCAAAGGTATACGGTCCTGTTGGTTGTTCTGTATTGTACTGTGAAAGTGTGTGTGTGTGTGTGTGTGTGTGTGTGTGTGTGTGTGTGTGTGTGTGTGTGTGTTCACTGCTGTGTGTGTGTTTGTGTGTGTGTGTGTGTGTGTTCACTGCTGTGTGTGTGTGTGTGTGTGTGTGTGTGTGTGTATGTATGTATATGTTCACTGCTGTGTGTGTGTGTGTGTGTGTGTGTGTTTGTGTGTGTGTGTGTGTGTTCACTGCTGTGTGTGTGTGTGTGTGTGTGTGTGTGTGTGTGTGTGTGTGTGTGTGTGTTCACTGCTGTGTGTTCACTGCTGTGTGTGTGTGTGTGTGTGTGTGTTCACTGCTGTGTGTGTGTGTGTGTGTGTGTGTGTGTGTGTGTGTGTGTGTGTGTGTACTTTGGATGGGTTAAATGCAGAGAACTAACTCTGACTCTGGGTCACTGTACTTAGCCGTATGTCACGTCACTTATATACCTTTATAAAATACGCCGCAGGTCTCAAGATAATAATTGTAATATACAAGAAAGGAGTAAAAGATACATGGAAGCTAAAGACAGGTTTATAGTGTGATCAGTGATGATTATAGCAGCAGTTGCAGCATTCAAGGAATTTATATGTCTCTAAATAACTTTCCCCTTTACTGTATATTTAGCTTGGTTCACTTTTACATAGAGGAACATCCAACATCCATTCTATCTTATTCCAGCACAATAACATCTCGACTGACCTTCCAGAGTCTTATAAACGTGTCCCAGATAATCAAGAGCCAGATTTTGTCACCATCACACCTGTGTGTGTTTAGTGTACAATCCTCGGCCCGTCGCTTTAGCTTCCATCCTTTACCTTATTATTTAAGTCAGATCTGCAGTATATTTAAACACAGCCGATATTTCTGCTAACCAAACGTCTTAAATCCCTGCACTAGAAAAAGACGACTCAGTGACTATGTAAGGGACGTCAGGATTTCCCAAGTGTACTTTACTGAGTGTTGTGAGGTTTAGATGTTCAAAATCTTTGTTAAAAATAAAAAATAAAATAAATAAAAATAAAAATTCTGGTTTAGCCTTGTCACAAACCCATACATTTAAGATATTTAAAATCTAATAATGTAATAAATTATAATAAGATGTAATTATTCGATATGAAATCATTAATTAAAATGAATAGATGATTCAGCAGTGTATAATTCTATCATTTTTTTTTATCATTAATCGAAGCATTATGTGTGTCTTCACTTCTGGCTTGGTTTTCACTTATGATGGGATTAACTAAAAAGAAAAGTTTATGTTAACTTGTTGCATGCTGGAAGAGAGTAGGTGTAATACCGATGGAGCCGAGGCGACTAAGCCACTCACTGAGCTCTCCTGAATGACAGAGTCCTCTGTAGACTCCAGAGATTCTCTGGTTGGTAGTGAAGCTCGCCTCCTGCTGGTGGGAGTGTAGCTTGGGCTAGCGGGATCCGCAGGTCTTTTCCTCAGCTCCACCACCTCACAGCAGGCCTGGTCTTCATTCAGAGCACTTTTACCAGCATTAATCACCCTAAACAGATACAACAATAACTACCAGGAACACAGCACATTGACATTGTGGGGTTTTTTTGCAGTTATAATATCATGATCGATACCTGCAACGTAATAGTTCCAGTAATTCTGTGTTTCTGTCATTAGGACCGAGTTTTACAAATTATCTTTCATTAAAATGAGTTGGTTATTCCTTTATGCTCATAAATTAAAATAAGAGTTTAAAACTTGGTTGTTTTAAAGTCAGGTGTGCCCATAAAGCCCCAGGTCCAAAAGCAGCTAGCAGACAGAGATGAGAACCTTCCCACAGCTTCACTACAGAAATATAATAAACCAAATCTTTTCAATAATTCCTTCCGACTTACAGTCCTAGATTATGGTGCTAACAAATTTAGGTCAAATCCAAAAGCCATTTTATTTCTCTGACCACACCTTCAAAGATGCAGTGGCATCTAAACTAATAAGGTTCTGGGTTATTTCTCAGGAGGTTGTGTGTACAAGCCCCAGCACTGACCCTGTACACTGACCCCAACCCCATCATTATTTAATGTCCACTTCAAAATACTGTGATAATGTGTATTTAATTAAATCTATTAATGTATCAGCTATGAAAAAAATATATGGGCACCCCTTTTATGTAGAGGTAGTGCTTAATAACTGTTAATAACATCTATTGTGTTTAATTAAAATATTAAATAATAATAATAATAATAATAATAATAATAATAATAATAATAATAATAATAATAATAATAATAGACAAAGCTGATCTGATTTGTTTATCCGATTCTTTACATTCTACAAACATCTTCTGTTCTTTTACAGTATATCCGACTTACACCGGAACGGAACTAGAGCTATTCCTCCCCCTAACCGTTCATCGATCAATGACCCAGTTACTTTGGAGTAATGCATAAAAGCCCCCATCTCTTAGGACCCTGAAGGAGAAAAAAAAACCCTATTGACTAGGCTCTCTTCACTTTACAAACTCATCTTGATTTCATTATTACTGGCAACGCAGGTCAGATTACATAACCGACTAAAGATCTAAAGCTTTCTTGGCTCCAGACTGGAGCGAAGGATGAGACTGAAGACATGAACATATTGCATCACATAAACATTGTACGAATCCAGTGTGAAGGAGGATTTTGTTATTAAAATTTTAACTGTGTTTTTTGGTGTTGACACGTTACATAAACAGTAAACTGGACCAACCACGTGTGACTGAGAAAGCTGCTAGCATAGAAATGGGTGACAAATTAAAGGAAAAAACAATATAAAGTGTCTAAAATATCAGGTCTTCTACTGGGTTGAGACTCGTTAGACAATCTAACGGACATTCGTGGCCTTTGGTTCAGTGCTATGTCATTCCGGAAGAGAGCACTAACTATACTATGTAGTGTTAGCTTTGCAGTGACTCTTTACAGTTAAATTTTATCTATTTTTTTTATTATTAATCCAACACCCATCCGCCCCCACCCCCACCACCACCCCTTTCTAAAAAATGCTTCAGTATGTATGCATTTGTAGCTTTTAAGGATTTGCTAGCATCAAGTCTGTCAATATATTGATCGTTCCATCCACTAATGGCTCTATTAAAGCAACGTGGCGTTTGTAGTAGAGATATTCTCCACCCACATGGGGTTTTGGTGTGGCAGAGAGAACAGCTGCTTACAAGCTGAGAACGCATGCAATGGCATGTTCGTCTGATGTATAGCCTCTTAACCGCGATGCAGACTAACACCATGTAGCCATGTGCAGTAAATGTAAGCTCAGATCTCTAAACTTCGACCTGTCACGTGTATCAATAGGTAAAAATCTGAATGTAAAAAAAAAATAAAAATAAAGACTAGATTATGATAACAAGTAAACAAAGTCATAGGGGATATCTGTGTGTGTGTGTGTGTGTGTGTGTGTGTGTGTGTGTGTGTGTGTGTGTGTGTGTGTGTGTGTGTGAATAACAAAGTAAGCAAAGCACAACAATGGGCACCAGGCCTGAACAACCTGCATATAGAATCAATACAAGCTGGAGCACATTTTAATAATAATAATAATAATAATAATAATAATAATAATAATAATCAAGGATCATCATCCAGAACCACTTTATCTTGGATGGCAGATAGCCTGGAGACTATCTCAGGGAATTTGGTGCTCAGGGTCCCAACCCATAGCAGGACACACACACACACACACACACACACACACACACACACACACACACACACACAAGATGTCTCTGAACCTAGGAAAAACACTAAAAGCACAGGAAGATCATGCCAACTCCATGCTCCATGCGCACTGGGTGGAGCCGGTAATCAAAATCCCGGAGATACGAGACAAACGTGCTAACCATCATCATCATCATCATCTTCGTTAGCGTAAGGTGCACTGCAGACAAAACATTACAACCTGGAATGCTGAAGGAAAGAGAACGCGTCTGCTTACTCTGCGTAGCCAGTGGACCAGGGCAGTCGGCTGCTCTCCTTGGCGTTCACGATCGGTCTGGTGATGTGGTCAGTGGCGCACTGCAGCTCATCCACACACAGGTCGAGGAACTCGGGTCGAGAGTACGGGAATCTCAGCGGTAGCTCATTGCCCACGTCGTCATTCTCCTGGTTTGCACCAACACCACCAACACCACCACCACCAGAAGCCATGATGCCGCCGATCATGTTGGAAACGGCGGATCTCATCCGTGTGAGCATGATAAGAAATGAGACACAGCGCTGTTTAACACCACCGTGAAGGTTGAACACTGAACACTGAACACTGGCTGCCTGTCAACTTCATTCAGCTCCTGCAGCATAGAGTCAACGCCGAACAGAAGCCCTACTGAATGACGTCATGTGCCCAACCTGCCCGCAGTCCTTAAAGTGCTCTGAGCTTCTTGACTTATCAGCAGTTTTCATCTGATAAAAGAAAGACAATTCTTCTGTTTTATCGTCTCTTCTGATCCTTATTTATAGATCTGATAGTAAATGTATGGGCTGGAGGGCAGGAGGTAAAAAACAAATATACATATGTTAGAGATCATCTCTCTCTCTCTCTCTCTCTCTCTCTCTCTCTCTCTCTCTCTCTCTCTCTCTCTCTCTCTCTCTCTCTCTCTCTCCGTACAAACCATTTTTTTCTTTAGTCAATGCAAAAGCTTTAACAAAATACAGTGAGAAAGATGGGAAGCATCGATTTCCAGGTCATGGAAACCTTCTTTTATTCCCCGTCCTTGGTAAGTTATCCCTTGGCCATTTTAATAAACAATACACAGTTGCCTGTGATGGTGACCAACTGTTCTGGTGGATCCAGTGACTGGATCAGCAAACGAGCCCATCTGACACCAACAACCATGCCTCACTCATCACTCAGATCACATGTTTTTCCACATTCTGGTGGTTGATGTGAACATTACCCAAAACTGCTGGCCCGTACAGTATCTGCACGATGTTATGCATTGCACTGCTGCCACATGATTGGCTAATTAGATAATTGCCTAAATGTGTAGGTGTACAGGTGTTCCTAATAAACTGCTCTGTGAGTGTGTATTGAAAATAAATATGGTTAGTGCTTGGTAGAAATAGGGGTTAAAAAAAGAGCCTATGGTATTGGGGCCCATCAAGAGAGCATATTATAATGCAGTATAATGCAGCTTAGTTCTTAGATGCATGCATACATTCACAACCCAAAATTCTACTTTTTTTTATGTTCCTGAAACTTTCCAGTTTCCTTCAAGAACTAGCATAAACCATATATTAAAGTTCTCACACTCATCCTCTTTCCTATTCTTTATCTTTCCACCTCCCAAAAACTAGAAGTATGAATTGAATTAGAAGGTAAATTGTGTGCATTGTGTGAGTGTGCATGGTGTCCTGCGATAGCTTTACAAGCATCATGCCCTGTAGTTCCCGGATCCACTGTGTCTCTGACCAGGACACTTCAGTTACTGAAAGAATATTATGGTATAATTTGCACTACCAAAGAGAGAACATTGACCTGCACACTGGGTGATGATAAGCAGTGACTTATCAATATTCACTTTGCCCTGATGTGCTCCTGTTGTTGTGATTATTTAATATTAGTAATTAATATTATAATCGTATATTATAGGTTCAAAAATGAATTCCCAATTTTCCCAACCTGTATTTCAGGTTACTATGGTAAGATATTTGTGCTTCCAAGCCTGGTGCACATGCATAATTCAGATTGTGACGCAGTAAGTGGTCAATGAAAAATGGCTAGCTATTTAGCAACCTCCCCAGACTGAAAGAAAAGGAAGACAAGCTCCATTATAGCAAGATCAAAGAAACACTGAGCTGACGGAGAAGAGCTGGTGGCATACATGGCCCAAATGGAAGATCTATTCGCTGCAATTTAATTAAGTGCAGAGCTTCAACACAACCTCGC
>NC_062527.1:457500-462500 GCF_022655615.1 Tachysurus fulvidraco
CTGTGAGCTATTTGAGGAATGGAAAGAAAATGACCTTAAAAACAAAAAAACAAGCTCTGGATTAAAGAGAAAACATTGAGCAAAAAGAAAACACTGCTTTAACCCTTAAAACGTATGAAGTGTGGTCGGGTTTGTCCTGGTTTCATTATTTTTTAATAAAAACATAAAACCATGATATCTTTTCTCTGAAGTCGTTACTGGGAACGTGGTAGCTTATGGTTCAGGTGTTTGACTAGTTATTGGAAGGTTGTGTGTTCGATTCCCAGCTCTACCAAGCTGCTGGGCTTTGTGCACTGCTGGGTTAGGGTTACTCAGTTGTATAAAATGAAATTAAAGTATAAGTCGCTCTGGATAACGGTGTCTGCCAAATGCTGCAAATGTACTGTAATTTATTTGGATCTTCCATTCCAAGTTTACAAGCAGAATATGAAACTACTGTACACATTTTAGACAATACTAAGTGTAAGTGTTCAAGCCCTGAAGCCTGCTATTGGTACAAAATTGCACATTCTAGAACAGTAAGGAACTGTGAGAAGGTTGTGACAAAATCATCAGCACACAGCAAGACGCCTTAGATAGCACTTAGGCAACAGAACCTGCAAGAACATCACCTCAACCAACATTACTCATTTTATATGCTTCTTCATGATGTCTATATATGTTACACTTTTATAAAAAAAAAAAACAGTTCATACAAATGTAGAAAATGTGATACGGGCTACAAAAACATTGCGTTAGCTGCTATTTAGTAATTTAATCCAGTTGTACATCTACTTCAGCTTCGACAGACAAACGACAAGATGAATAAAATTTTAAAGTCACAGTTAAACTGATAAAATCATCTAACTATCATCTCTAAGAAAAGAGATTGCTAACACAACCCCAATTATCAACACAATTCTGTTCTCTATACAAACTGGCATTAACAGCTTCTCATAATAGCACCCATGTGATTGTTGACTGCAGTTGTTATGTTCATTAGATCGATAAATAATGCAGTAAAATTGCTGTACATTTGTACAGACTGAAATGTGGTGTTATTTGTGTGGAAGGAATAGGGTTCGTAGTGGCAGAGGACAAATGAAACGACACGTATCACGCTTTCAACTGAAACGTTCTCAGAAGACGAGGAACACGGAGGAACACGGAGGAACACGGAGGAACACGGAGGAACACGGAGGAACACGGAGGAACACGGAGCACTTCATCACAGTCAATAACACCTTTTTTTCTGTTTTCCACTCCTGCAGATTTTTACATTACAACTTGTATTTCAAACGCAATTCATTTCATTTTTGTATTTCACAGTTATAGTGTGTATTGGCTTGAAGATCACTGGAGCCACAATTCATTTTGAACCAGCTTATTTGATGGGCACAGAAATATCTTGTTCTCGATGATTATAACTTTCGTGCTTTCTCTATTCTTGCGATTTACTGCATAGCCTTGACACAAATGATCACCCAGTTCCCATCAGGATTTTGAAAACACGTGACTCGAAAGAGCATCACGTCTCCAGCTGAGTAGATTTCGAGGGATGCTCAAGATCATTTAAACCACATATGGAACTCCGATTGGGGATCCTGGTGAGTAGAGTGGTCTTCCTTATGCTGCTGTCTGAATCATCTTTCTTGTCATTTCTTTGCGTTTTCTGACGGCAAAGGAAGCAGTGTGTGAAATCCTGAAGGAGATGCCCACTGAAGATCATATAGATCCAGGGGTTACAGCAACTGTTCAAGCTCGCCAGCAAGGCTGAGAGCGTCACGGCCGTGTTCTCCGAATCTGGTAGCGTAACAACATTATAAAAGAATTTTAGACTTTTATTTTTTTACCACAAGATATAAAGAGCAAGTCGACATTACCGGATATATACACGGACACATAATGTATATGTAATCACTTCTAAGGTGCACGGTTTAAAAAATATCACATTACGAACATAGGATGGTTGATCTTTAGTTTGTATGCAGCTAATTAAATGAAAGAAATAAATGGGCTACACTTACAGACAGATTTACTGGTTAGAAACTAGTTAAAAAAGGTTACATACCGTCCCAGAGGAAGTTTTTATCCCAAACAGACCACATCTGCACGGTGAAAAACGGCGCCCAGCAGATTATATACGCCAGAACGATGACGAATGTCATTTTGACGCTCCTAAGTTTGGCTCTAGATATGGTGGTCACACTGCTCACAGAGCTGTTCCCTGTTAGCCCGTGTTTGCATGCCCTGTTTCTGGTCTTGCACCTGATGTTCCTCCAGATGCTGAGGCATATGAAGCTGTAACATATGATCAGCACAACGACGGGCACGAGAAAGATGCCCACAGTGATCCAGGTGATGTAGGCGCGGATGCCCCAAGGCTCGATGAAGTGGCCCCAACAGTCGTAGACGTCTGAGCCATTACGGATCTCGCTGAGGGAGAAGATAAAGTACTGTGGTGTGCTGAGCGCAAGGCTGCCCAACCACGTGCTGGCGATCATGACGTAGGACCGGCGTGTGGGCACCTGCAGGGTCTTCAATGGGTGGCATATAGCAATGTAGCGGTCCACCGTCATCATCACCATCATGTAAGTGGATGCAAACATACCCATGACCTGGAGGTGCTTCACGATCCGGCACAGAAAGTCTGGACCGTAGAAGCGGAATGTGATCTCCCAGCACAGCTGCGGTAACACTTGAAAAAAGGCCACTACCAGGTCTGCCAGGCTCAGGTGCTTGATAAAGAGGTGCATGCGCGACGGCTTCTTTTTCGTCTTGCATATCGCTGCCAGGACGCTGAGGTTTCCCGCAACGGCCACGGCGAAGGTGACGCTCAGCACCGTGATCTCTAGCTTGGCCACCTCCTCGTTCCGACCAAAAGGGTCGCTTTCGTTGGTTGAAAAATTCATTGCTGAAGCATGGAGAAAGCAGGTATTGTGAGTGCCAGGTAAAGCGAACAGATGGCGTATAGCATCAGGTCTGAGATGGAGAAACGCGCAGGTTGGAGTCGCTCCTGTTGCGCGCGCTTTTCGCATCCAGACGCATTCACAAGCGCGCGTCTGTCACAGCGAAGCGCACACGCGAACTCCTCCTGTTTCTCTCCTCCTCTGGATTTCGTCTTCTTCTATGGAGTAATTTAGATCAGAGCCGCAGTCACATTTCAGACACCGTGAAAACACCGACTGGTTCAGATCTGCAGTCAGTCGTGCAGTCCGCAGGCGAGGAAACTTCCAACAAATGTCTTTAGATGCAACAAAGTTCGCTTGACAAACAAACGCACATTTTGCATGCAACATAGAATATATATCAGTCTCATATATCAATATATATCAGTCTCATATATCAATATATAATCAGTCTCATATATCAATATATATCAGTCTCATATATCAATATATATCAGTCTCATATATCAATATATATCAGTCTCATATATCAATATATATCAGTCTCATATATCAATATATATCAGACTAAACATTAAGGGGAAAAAAATCAGGATCAATATTAGAAACTATGTTTGTTTATTTCTTCATAAAACCCTGGACATCAGAGTGAAAATGTTTCTGTTTGGCTTTCTTTTCTTTTTCTTTTTCTTTTTCTTTACTATGACATCATCACCAACGACTTACCTGCTGAAAGTAGACCTTTTTTTTTAAAGTCAAGACACATTTATTGTCATTTTATTGTCATTTCAACCACATAGTGCATATTGAAATGAAACAGCGTTTCTCCGGGTCTACGATGCTACATAAAAAAACACAGAGATAAGGACTTTACTAAGTTGTCCTATAGCCACATAATATGCAGCGTGTGCAAACAGTGTGAGACAAAAGACAATACAAAACACTACAGGACAAATACACAAAATGCAAATGGAGGATTTGTGAACAATAGGATTTTTAAAAATATATGTACATTTACAATAGCAGCAGTTGGTGGCAGCATTGAATTGTGATGTGCAAAAACAGCATTAAGTGGATGTGCATAGATGTATATTGAATGTGTGTGTGTGTGTATGTGTGTGTGTGTGTGTGTGTGTGTGTGTGTGTGTGTGTGTGTGTGTGTGTGTTTGTGTGTGTGTGTGTTTGCGTGTTTGTGTGTGTGTGTGTGTGTGTGTGTGTGTGTGTTTGTGTGTGTGTGTGTGTGTGTGTGTGTGTGTGTGTGTGTGTGTGTGTGTGTGTGTGTGAGTTCAGTTCTGGCTGTTGAGGAGTCTGTTGGCTTGAGGAAAGGAAATGCTTTAGTACCTTTTACCAGACAACAGGAGGGTCCGCGATAGAGGGAAAAGAGAATCTTCTCGGCTGTCCTCACTATACGCCTCAGGTTCTTGTGACCCTAAGCGGTGCAATTTCCAAACCAGACAGTGATGCAGCTTCCCAGGATGCTCTAGATGGTCCCTCTGTAGAACATGGTCAGGATAGAAGGAGGGAGATGGGCTTTCCTAATCCTTCGTAAGAAGTAGAGTCCCTGCTGGGCTTTTTTACTGATGGAGCTGGTGTTGAGTGACAAGGTAAAGTTCTTCACCAGATGAACACCAAGGCTCTCGACAATCTCCACGGAGGAGCCATCAATGTTAAGCGAAGATCGGTCGCTCTGTGATTTCCTGTCAACAACTATCTCTTTAGTTTTGTCAACGTTCAGAGACAGGTAGTTTGTTCTACACCAGGCTGTGTTCTTGTTCTTGCTAATGAAACTAACAAAGGTCATGTCATCTGCAAACTCGATGATGTGGTTCGAGCCGTGCATTGATACACATCCGAGGGTCAGCAGCGTGAACAGCAGTGGACTGAACACACAGCCATGAGATGCCCCAGTGCTCAGTGCGGTGGTGCTTTTCCCGATCCGGACTGACAGATGTCTTCCAGTCAGGACGTCCAGGTTGCACCAGTTGGGCCCAGCAGATTTGATCTAAAGTATGAAATGACCTTACCATAACCCTAACCTTACAGTAAATAATATGTTCTTGAAGCATCCTTTAATCCTTTAGTATGAGACAGTATTGCATATTAATCCTAGAG